>NW_012152618.1:2669698-2674514 GCF_000956105.1 Propithecus coquereli | reverse complement strand
TTTTTTTTTTTTTACATAGAGTCTTGCTCTGTCGCCCAGGCAAGAGTGCAGTGGCGTCAGCCTAGCTCACAGCAACCTCAAACTCTTGGGCTCAACCGATCCTCCTGCCTCAGCCTCCCAAGTAGCTGGGACTATAGGCGCAGGCCATCACACCCAGCTAATTTTTTCTATTTTTAGTAGAGAGAGAGTCTTGCTCTTGCTCAGGCTGGTCTAGAACTCTTGACCTCAAGCGATCCTCCCGCCTTGGCCTCCCAGAGTGGTAGGATTACAGGCGGGAGGCACTGGGCCCTGCCAAGACCCAGCTTCTCTGAAGCTTCTCCCCAACACTTTGGGCACTGGAGCTCTTTCAAAACACAGTAAATGGTTCTTTTTTTCCTGTTCAATTATTAATCTAACTAGGTTGTGAGTTCCTTCTCCAAGAAGGAGGCGGGGGTGCTATGTAGCTTGTCTGATTTTGCATTCCCAGTATGTAGCCCAATGCCCGACCAGTAGTAGGTGCTCAATATGTTTACTGTCAATAAGTGACAATTAACACTTATATACGTATTTCAGCGCTTTCATAAAGTTCACTTAATCCCTACTACAACCCTAAAAAATAGTTAATTACTACCATCCTACCATTTCTTGTTTATAGCATGTGGAGACTAAGCGGTTAAGGATCTGGCCCAGTGCCAGTCAGTAGCAAAACGGAAGTAGGGTTGGTCTTCTGAGTCCAGGTTTTGGACACCTGACTCTACGCAGCTGGTTGAGACCAGCTCTAACTTGGCTCCGCGGCTTTACCTCGTAGGTGCCACTGGGGACTCACCCGCGGATCCTGGGCGCAGAGATGAACGAAGCCTCCGCGAGGACCGGGGAACCTGGACTACGTCTCCCAGAGAGCCGCGGGGCGAAACCTGAGGTGATTGGCTGAGCTCGACAGCCAATACAGCTGCGAGGAGCTCTTGCCGACCAATCACAGGCCGGAAGGGGCGGGACTCCCTCGCCGAGGCTAGATTGGGCGCTGAACTATGCGCGTTCTGAACTGCCCCAAACCTCTAAGGGGCTGGGAGCCGGATGTCACGTTGTCCTCTTCTCCGGGTCTTATCTCGGGTGCTCTCCCGCGCACTCCCGCGACTCCGCCTCTGGTGGCGCGTGTCTGACCGCTAGGCAGGCGCCGGGGACTGGCCGGGAGAAAGCACGTGCTCGAGCAGTTGTCGCGCCAAGCGTCTACCTGTCATCTCCGCGCCCACCCCCTGGGCGTCGCAGTCCCCCGCGACCCGGCCTGCGGGAGGAGTCAAAAGGCCTCCCGGCCTTCTTTGGCAGAATTGCTGGGTGCTGGCTGTCGCTCTTGGCCGCTACCTGCGGCGAGCGCGTGTTCCCCGCTGCGCCCCCCACGCGAGGAGGAGACTCTGCAACATGTCACCCACGCTCCAAGACCTCTCGCAACCCGGTAACGCTGCGGCCCGGTCTGCGTAGTTCGGTTGTGTGCTTAATGACTCGTGCTGTGGCTTCCTAATCCCCAGGGCCATTCTCCCCAGCGGCGGGAGACTCCCGGCGGGATTTCCCGGCGGGGTTTCCCGGCGATCGGGCGGCACCTTTTGAACTTAGCCCTGGAACCCTGAGGGCCATGTTTTTTCGGTCTGCCTCTTCCTCGACCTGCCCCCAGACAAGCCAGCAAAACCCTCAAAGCGCTGCCCTCCTGGTGCGCCCGAAGCACTCCTAACGTCAAAGTAACTAAATTTTGCAGTTGGATGCAGCGTATTCCAGCAGGGGCCTATGGAAATTTTGCATGGTGTGACGTGACGTTCATATTTACTAAATATTTGTTGAGCACCTACTGCCAAAGAAAGTTCAAGCGCTGAGAAACAGATAAGGAAACCCAGATAACTATTTAAAACTACCACATTGAACTTTTCTGCTTCTGTGCATGCTTCTGCAAACTCCAGTATGCATAGAGTCACTGTTAGATTAGCAGGCCCCATCTCCAGATACTCAGTAAATTGAGATGGGGAGTAGTAATCTCAAGTGATTCTGATATCGGTAGTCCTGGGATCAACAATGAGAAAAAGCTACTTTAGCCACAAGAGCTGAATATAATTTCAGCTTTGTAATGAACTCTGGGTCTCTAAGGTCATCCCTGATTATAGTTTGTGGACAAATACACACATAAAAACGTGTAAGGTAGGAGATGTAGAAACGAGAATTAGTAATAAGTACAGAACAGTAACTGTCTCATCACAGAATGAGGATGTTCAGCTCCAGGAGGAGGGAGAATACTAACTTCTTAATTCAGAAGGAAATTTACCAGAGATTAACTGGTGCCCCTAGGGTACTGATAAACAGGACTGGTAAAATTGTTCCTGAAACTAGTGGAACTAGCTGAGAAACACATCACTCGCTATAAAGTAAGAACTTTCCCTCTCATAGGGCTATCATATAGTTATTTGGATATTTTTTACTCCAGATCTCTGGCTTCCCCTTTCTCATTTAATTTACAAAAGGAAATGTGATTTTCCCCTTCATCTGAATTGCAGCAAAATGCCTCTGAAGATTTAGAATACTTTGAATAGTGAGTGATCTTTTTACAGAAAGTGAAAGGAAAATTGGTGAGTGTTTGGATCTAGCCCAGTCTCCGCACCCCAAGCCTATCTTCTGTAGTTGAGTACCAAGTCAAGTTTAACCAAATCTGAGGCCCCTTAAAGAATTCTGAACCAAGTCCTTGAGCCTAGAAAAGACTTTAGATGTATTCCTGTTTCTCTCAATGAGAGCACCCCCTGTGTTGGGATTAGAGTCAGGTTTTAACTTCCTAAAATTTAGGCACTTGTATTCAGTCTTTTTTTTTTTTTTTTTTTTTTTTTTTTTTTAATTTTTGAGAACAGTCTCACTCTGTCACCCTGGGTAGAGTGCGGTGGCATCATCATAGCTCCCTGCAGCCTCAAACTCCTGGGCTCAAGGGATCCTCCTGCCTCATTCCCGAGTAGCTGGGACTATAGGCACCCGCCACCATGTTTGGCTAATTTTTCTAAGTTTTAGTAGAGATGGGAGTCTCACTATGCAGCTTCTAAAGCTTTCTTTGTTTCATCCCTTTTTTTTTTTTTTGAGAAAGCATCTCACTCTGTCACCCAGGTAGAGTGCTGTGGGGTCAGCCTAGGTCACAGCAACCTCAAACTCCGGGGCTTAAGCCATCCTCCTGCCTCGGCCTCCTGGGACTGCAAGCATGCACCACCACACCCGGCTAATTTTTTCTATTTTTAGTAGAGACAGGGTCTAGCTCTTGCTCAGGCTGGTCTCCAACTCCTGGGTTCAAGTGATCCTCCCACCTAAGCCTCCCAGAGTGCTAGGATTACAGGTGTGAGCCACCACACCGGGCTGGTTCCATCCTTGTTTAGCACTATGCATGTTATCTGGAACTCAATTGGTGAGTGATTAATGAAAATGAATAAATGACACAGTGGATTGATATCAGCCTAATTCTTCTCAGGCTTATTAAAATCAAAGGGAGAAATAATATATTTTACAAATGGAATAATGCACGAGCAAAGAGATTCCTACAAAGTGTAGCAAGTTGGTACAGATTAGACATTAGAGATCCAAAACTGAAAGTGAGAAGTATCTTTCAAGAGACTTGTAGGGCAGTAGTAAGATCATCTTTAATAAAGAAAGGAAACTGCCGAGAAAGCATTGATTATAATAGCATTTGATTATAATATAGAAAATAAAAATGTATTTTCCTTGCTGTATGTGTAACCGTTTAGCACAGTGGAAAGGGGGTCCTAAATAAATCAGGCCTACAGGGGGTCATTTTATCTTTAGAGGAGATGTGTTCTTGACACTGCAATTTATTACTTATATGTATATATTAGGGGTTTATTGACTTATGCCTTCATCTTGTCATTCTTTAGGCTTGTTCCTTTTTTGTTTGTTTTTTAAGACAAGGGGTGATGGGGCCTTGCTTGTTGTCCAGGCTGGACATGAACTGGGCTCAAGCTATCCTCCTGCCTCAGTCTCCCAGGTATCTGGGACTGCAGGTGTGCCCTACTGTGCCCAGACTAGGCTCGTTCTTAAAGGTGATGATGCTACCTGACTTACCTACCTCACATCTGATTGGTGTTTTAATCAGTTAATCCCATGTATGTTTATTCTTTGGAATACTTGCTGTGAATCAAAATATTGTTAGCTAGAAAATAAAATGTTAACAGCAGAAAAAAACCAAAATACATTGGCTAGGTCCATTCAAACTGGGACAAATACTGTGTGATCTCTTAGGCTCACTAGTGAAGAACATTCCTTGAGACCCTCTCCTCTGCATTCCAGTTATACGTTAAAATATTTCTGAGACTGTTATTACTAGTCAGTTACATGGGGGAACTGCAAAACTATATATTCCTATATTTACTATGAAAGATGTTAGAATCTGCTCTATTTAGAACCTGACTATTCAGTAGTAAAATGTACAGAATGTTCTAGACCTAATGAACGGAGTACAGATAAATACAGCACTTTTTGTTCTTCATGGAAGAGCAACATTTCAGTAGATGCCCACTTTGCCAAGAGAAAGGAGAATGAATTGTTAAGGTGATGTAGTCTTTCCAGAAAGTTCTGATGGTAATTAGAAGCCAGTGAAAGGTAACCTCCTACTGGAAAAGCTGGGGGAATACAGAAGGATAAGAACGGTGAACACTTATACCAACACATCTTCTTAGTTTCTCTAAATGGGAAATCTTACATTATTCTCTAAAGGAAAAATAAGCATGTGGGTAATGTGGAAGCAGTGGGTTTTTAAGGCCCTCTGTTGCAGGGGTATTTTGTATTCAGTCCATACAATCCCCGCTTGTAT
>NW_012152618.1:2662956-2668090 GCF_000956105.1 Propithecus coquereli | reverse complement strand
AGCTCAAACAATCCGCCCGCCTCGGCCTCCCAGAGAGCTAGGATTACAGGCGTGAGCCACCGCGCCCGGCCAGAAATCCTTAGTTTTTATGTAATCAAATTCATCTTTTTTAAAAAAAAATTAGAGTCTTTTTGAATCTTAAGATGCTCCTCCCCAGTTGAAGTCATATAGGTCTTTCACAAATTATAGGATAAGTTTGTCAAGTTTCTAAAAAAAAAAAAAAAAAAGATGTTTAGTGTTTTAAAAAACCTTTGATCTGTTGCTTATGTGGTGACTCAACAAACAAAAAGAGCTCAGAATTTTCATGTGTCAGGGCTGGATTGTTTTATGGTAAATAGCGAACTATCTGAAAGACTGAAAACAAAGTTTGTATTTCTGGACTGAAAAGTAGGGGCCCATGGAAAGTACAAAGACTTTTTATGAGAATGGGAGGAGGAGTGTAGGCGCTGTCCATAGTCAGATTTGCTAAACATGTGTGCGCTTGCTCAGTGGAGGAGATAGGAGAAAGACATGAAAATAATTTGATATTGACTAACCATTTTGCTGATGCAAAGGACATATTTCATTGTGGAAAAGATTGCATTTTTTCCCCCCTAGAAAGTTTGAATACCTTTTGAACATGAAATTTTACACCTTATTCCCCACCTCATGCTCCCATTAGTCTTAGGATTCAGTTACCCACTTAAGCTCATACGATCTCATTTCAGGTTGGACTTTTAAGAAGGGATTTCAATTGGGCATATAGGTTGAAGTTTTTAGTACTCTCCCTTCTCATTGCTCATTTGAAATTACCTCCATTTAATTGTTTTCGCTAAGTATTGTCTTCTTTCTGCCAGATTGATGTTCATTTCCAAACCTGAAAATATGCCATTCTTGCCCCAATATGAACAACCGAGAGCTTTAGCCTTTCCGTGATATTTTTTCACGGCTCACTGGACTTTGTTGTATATAGAACACAATCTTTAGAGTTTCAGTCCTAGCTATGTGATAATAAGGACATAATAGGAGGAGCTAACATTTATCAGATGTTTACTATATATTGAGTCTCGTTTCGTGACTTGTGTGAACTGAGAGGCCCAGCTCTTAACACATGATTTCATTTTATTATCACAGTTCTAATGAAGAAGGCAGGGCGATGTTTCCCCGTTATGTTGAAACAGGAAGTCTTGTCTAAAATCCCCTAGCTACTTAGGGGAGCTGGAACTAAAACCCAGGCTTACCCTGACACTGTTAGCTTACTCATATCAAACTCTGAATGCTAACAGGACAGTCATGTGGGGCAGGGGTCCAAATTAATGCCACATCTGAATTTGCTTTGTTGACTATAGCTTGAAATGACTGGCCCCCTGCCTGAGGACTTCCGTCTTTCTATTACACGTGCCTCATCAAGCCCTGCCTTTTTTCTGTATTTCCTTTGGTACTTGAAGTACTACTGATTGGATCACTGGATCTTAACTTTGTTCTTTTATCAGGAAGGGTTTTCTCTCACCTGCAAATTCAATAAACACAATTAGCCAGTGAGCTGGCTTTGGAAAGGAGACACATAATGCCCTTTGGGAAAGAAACCAGATACTGCATATTGCAAATTTCCCTTACGGGTTATTAGACTAGCCTTCCTGAAGCCTAATAGCTCTTTGGCCATCATCTCGTCCCTGTTCCCATATTGTGTACCTGAGACTCTGGGCAGTAAGACAAGGCAGGGTTGTAAGTGTGCACCCAATGGCAGCATACAAATATTCTTACATTACTGGTTTGGGTTTTAAATGACCTTTGCCTCTTCCTCCTTGCTTTCCCTCACTTTTTTGTCATCTTAATTAAGGAAATATTTATTGAACATTTAGGTGCCAGGTACTGTTCTCAGTGTTGCTAGGCATGGAGATGAGTTGGTCTAGACAGTCTTTTCCTCCAAGGAGCTCAAATAACTTAGAACTAGCCCCATTTCACTTGAGCTTTGCTCCACTCTCATAGAGTACAGAAGGAATGTTGACAAGATGGATTGGTGTCACTGTGGTTTGTTTTGAGTAATTTGTGTTCATCCTGATAGGCCATAAGGAGCTGTTGAAGGTGTTTGAGCCGGGGAAGCCACTGGTTTAAAATTGTTCTATAATAGGAAGATTAATCTGGTAGTGGTGCATGGGATCGATTGGAACACTGGGTGGTGACCAGGTATGGTGGTAATTTCTTACCTTTGCGGGACACTTGATAACTCCACTTCTGTGATCTCATTTGCACAGATGCAAACTGAAGCTCAAAGATTTGTGATGGCTTGCATTTGTAGTGAGGGCTTGAAGACAGGAGTTGGCCCTGGGGGTAGAAGGTGGGACCCGTGTGAGTGGCATTTTGGAGGCCAAATCTATAAAATTTGGGATCTGAGTAGATGCTGGTTATCAAGGAGAATAAGAAGTCAGATAATACTGAGCTTTTAAGGTTAGGCTTGTGAGAAGGTTGTCGCCATTCACAGAAATAGGGGCATGAGACAGAGAATGTAGCAAATTTGGTTTTGAACGTTAGATTGAGAGACAAGTGTGTATTCTAGATGGCGATACCAGGTGCACAGTTTGCAGTCTGGGTCTATGTGCTTGCTTCAGCAGCGCATATACCAAAATTTGAGCGAAACAGAGAAGATTAGCATGGCCCCTACACAAGGATGACACACAGATGGATGACATGCAGATTCATGAAGCGTTCCATATTAAAATATTTTTATAAAAAAATTAAAAAGAAATCTGTCTAAGATTGGGGCCAGGTGTTTTTTGATAATTAGGAGGTCTTGGGTGACTTTAGAGAGCGATTTCAGGGGAGCGGTGGAGGAGGAAGCCAGATCAGGAAGATAAGGAATTGGTGGGTATTCCACACCTGGGAATAAAACACACACACACACAATCTCCCAAACAAAAAAAGGAGTCAGTGGGTGGGGAGGTGTGACTGCTGGAGGTGGGAAGGGGCAGAGGGAGAGCAGTGGGAGGTGTTGTGGTGGTGGTGATCGTGTGTTCTTCCTTAGGTGCAGAGATGGGAGATAGAGTGAGCTAAGCTGCAAGAGGATTTGGAGGTGGAGAGGGTGTGAACTTGAGGAGCTTCCAGCAGAAGACTTCTTTGTACAGGATTGGGTGAAATCACTTGTAGAGTGAGAAGGATGGAAAGGATTTGGTGCTGAAAGAAAGCAGAGGTTGGGACAGCAGATGTCCAGAGTATTGTGGGAAGTCAAGAAAAGGTGAACCAAAGAAGAGACTCAGCATTATGAATTTTTAGTGACTCCAATCAGCACAGTTTTATGGCTTTCCAATAGTTCTTAGAAGTGAGAAAGTAGCATTGGAAGGAGTAAGCATTGGGTCCTTTTCAGGGCGAGGAATTAGAAGTCCAGGAGCATGGGGAGAGTTGAGAAGTTTGAGGGTGGTGGCCAGTTATTATCTAATACATGGAGCAGAGGGGAATAAAATCCTGTTTGCAGGCTATTATTAGCGCTGGCAATAGGTGGGAGGAACAATCCCAACTAACATTTTAAGGGACAGTTTGGAATAATTGATGGTTTTCGATTATCCCTGCTAAATCTCCCTATTAAGGGAGCATCTGCACAGGATTAACAAAGGAAAGAGAGCTCTGAGGACTCTCTTTAGCAGCCTGGCCTCACCTCATGTCACTGGCTCATTGCTGCCTGTCTTCCTTATCTCTGAAAAAGGAATAGCTACAGCCTACTTTGACCTTGGCTTGGTGCTTCACCAGTAATTTTGTGCTGTGTACAATCTCTTATTGCATTAGACATTGTTATGACTTAATGACAACATTTTTGGGCCGCATTTTTCTGATGCTGTAGAGTTTTGAGCGTGTTTTTCTTTTATGAGCTCCATTTACTCCCTATTGTGGTTTATTATAAATTATTCTGAAGTCCCCACTCACCCATCTTTCTTTACCTTTCATTCTTTAAAGTCAAATTTTCACTTTTCTTTAAAGCAGGTCTGAAGAAAACCCTGCGGGATGACATTGAAGCCATTCTGCAGAAGAGGATTATGGTGCTAGATGGAGGGATGGGGACCATGATCCAGCGTCACAAGCTAAGTGAAGAACACTTCCAAGGTCAAGAATTTAAAGATCATGCCAGGCCACTGAAAGGCAACAATGACATTTTAAGTATAACCCAGCCCGATATCATTTACCAAATCCATAAGGTAAAGTATTCCCAGGTTCCTGTATATATTCATTCTGTTATTCTGCAAGCTGTTTCATGTACCAAGGAAAGACTACTATGCCAAGTGCTCTGGAGAATACAGAAGAAAGAGGTGGGTGGTTTATTCAGAAAGCAGGTATTGAACACCAAATAGAAGTCCTGCACTGTGTTGGGCACTCAGGATAAGGAGATGAGGAAGGTAGGTTTTCTGTCCTTGAGGCATTTAAACTCCAGTGAAAACAACCTTAAAATCCTGGACAAATCACGGTTTTCACATTCATGATCTTATTTATGTCACTACAATAGCCCTGATGAAGAAATAGTGAAAGGTAGTATCTTAGCTCAGGCTGCTATAATAAATTACCATAGACTGAGTGGCTTAAACAAGTACGCATTTATTTCTCACAGTTCTAGAAGCTGGAAGTCCCTGATCAAGGTGCCAGCAGTACCTGTTTCTGGTGAAGGCCCACTTCTGGTTTACAGACAGCTGTACTCTCGTCGTATCCTCGCATGGTGGAGCACAGAGAGAGAAAGCAGGCTCTCATATCTCTTCCTAGATGGGCAGTGCTACAGTCTAAATGTTTGTGTCTGCCCCAAGATTCATATGTTAAATCCTAATGCCCAGTGTGATGGTATTGGGTGCCCTTGTAAAAGAGGCTTGAGGAAGCTTATTCACTCCCTCTGCCATGTGAGGACACGGTGAGAAGATGCTGTCTATGAACCAGGAGGTGGGCTCTTACCCATTATAAAATTCCAAGACATAATTACCATTTATGTATTTTACTTTATATTTTAGTCTAATTTTGTATACCTGGATATTTTTTCCAGAATATTACAGGGGTACAAACGTTTTGGTTACATAAATTGCTTTTATACAATTTGAATCAAAGTTGTAAGTGTGCCCATCCCCCAAATAATGTGCATTGTACCTGTTAGGTGGGAATTTACCCATCCCCTCCTCCTCACTCCCAC
>NW_012152618.1:2659337-2661677 GCF_000956105.1 Propithecus coquereli | reverse complement strand
TCCATAGTCAGATTTGCTAAACATGTGTGCGCTTGCTCAGTGGAGGAGATAGGAGAAAGACATGAAAATAATTTGATATTGACTAACCATTTTGCTGATGCAAAGGACATATTTCATTGTGGAAAAGATTGCATTTTTTCCCCCCTAGAAAGTTTGAATACCTTTTGAACATGAAATTTTACACCTTATTCCCCACCTCATGCTCCCATTAGTCTTAGGATTCAGTTACCCACTTAAGCTCATACGATCTCATTTCAGGTTGGACTTTTAAGAAGGGATTTCAATTGGGCATATAGGTTGAAGTTTTTAGTACTCTCCCTTCTCATTGCTCATTTGAAATTACCTCCATTTAATTGTTTTCGCTAAGTATTGTCTTCTTTCTGCCAGATTGATGTTCATTTCCAAACCTGAAAATATGCCATTCTTGCCCCAATATGAACAACCGAGAGCTTTAGCCTTTCCGTGATATTTTTTCACGGCTCACTGGACTTTGTTGTATATAGAACACAATCTTTAGAGTTTCAGTCTTAGCTATGTGATAATAAGGACATAATAGGAGGAGCTAACATTTATCAGATGTTTACTATATATTGAGTCTCGTTTCGTGACTTGTGTGAACTGAGAGGCCCAGCTCTTAACACATGATTTCATTTTATTATCACAGTTCTAATGAAGAAGGCAGGGCGATGTTTCCCCGTTATGTTGAAATAGGAAGTCTTGTCTAAAATCCCCTAGCTACTTAGGGGAGCTGGAACTAAAACCCAGGCTTACCCTGACACTGTTAGCTTACTCATATCAAACTCTGAATGCTAACAGGACAGTCATGTGGGGCAGGGGTCCAAATTAATGCCACATCTGAATTTGCTTTGTTGACTATAGCTTGAAATGACTGGCCCCCTGCCTGAGGACTTCCGTCTTTCTATTACACGTGCCTCATCAAGCCCTGCCTTTTTTCTGTATTTCCTTTGGTACTTGAAGTACTACTGATTGGATCACTGGATCTTAACTTTGTTCTTTTATCAGGAAGGGTTTTCTCTCACCTGCAAATTCAATAAACACAATTAGCCAGTGAGCTGGCTTTGGAAAGGAGACACATAATGCCCTTTGGGAAAGAAACCAGATACTGCATATTGCAAATTTCCCTTACGGGTTATTAGACTAGCCTTCCTGAAGCCTAATAGCTCTTTGGCCATCATCTCGTCCCTGTTCCCATATTGTGTACCTGAGACTCTGGGCAGTAAGACAAGGCAGGGTTGTAAGTGTGCACCCAATGGCAGCATACAAATATTCTTACATTACTGGTTTGGGTTTTAAATGACCTTTGCCTCTTCCTCCTTGCTTTCCCTCACTTTTTTGTCATCTTAATTAAGGAAATATTTATTGAACATTTAGGTGCCAGGTACTGTTCTCAGTGTTGCTAGGCATGGAGATGAGTTGGTCTAGACAGTCTTTTCCTCCAAGGAGCTCAAATAACTTAGAACTAGCCCCATTTCACTTGAGCTTTGCTCCACTCTCATAGAGTACAGAAGGAATGTTGACAAGATGGATTGGTGTCACTGTGGTTTGTTTTGAGTAATTTGTGTTCATCCTGATAGGCCATAAGGAGCTGTTGAAGGTGTTTGAGCCGGGGAAGCCACTGGTTTAAAATTGTTCTATAATAGGAAGATTAATCTGGTAGTGGTGCATGGGATCGATTGGAACACTGGGTGGTGACCAGGTATGGTGGTGATTTCTTACCTTTGCGGGACACTTGATAACTCCACTTCTGTGATCTCATTTGCACAGATGCAAACTGAAGCTCAAAGATTTGTGATGGCTTGCATTTGTAGTGAGGGCTTGAAGACAGGAGTTGGCCCTGGGGGTAGAAGGTGGGACCCGTGTGAGTGGCATTTTGGAGGCCAAATCTATAAAATTTGGGATCTGAGTAGATGCTGGTTATCAAGGAGAATAAGAAGTCAGATAATACTGAGCTTTTAAGGTTAGGCTTGTGAGAAGGTTGTCGCCATTCACAGAAATAGGGGCATGAGACAGAGAATGTAGCAAATTTGGTTTTGAACGTTAGATTGAGAGACAAGTGTGTATTCTAGATGGCGATACCAGGTGCACAGTTTGCAGTCTGGGTCTATGTGCTTGCTTCAGCAGCGCATATACCAAAATTTGAGCGAAACAGAGAAGATTAGCATGGCCCCTACACAAGGATGACACACAGATGGATGACATGCAGATTCATGAAGCGTTCCATATTAAAATATTTTTATAAAAAAATTAAAAAGAAATCTGTCTAAGATTGGGGCCAGGTGTTTTTTGATAATTAGGAGGTCTTGGGTGACTTTAGAGAGC
>NW_012152618.1:2610130-2652056 GCF_000956105.1 Propithecus coquereli | reverse complement strand
ATACCTTTCTGCATCTGTAGCCTCTAGTGCCTTGTCTTATTCAGTGGCCAAAAGATGGTGTGGTGGTGAAAGGACATCCTTATTGTTGGGGGACAGGGACTTTAAAACTCATAAGAATTGACAGTATTATCTTTTGTTGCAGGACTACTTGCTGGCTGGGGCCGATATCATTGAGACAAATACTTTTAGCAGCACCAGTATTGCCCAAGCCGATTATGGCCTTGAACACTTGGTAAGAATTCCATTTTTCCACTATCAGATGTTTACGAGCGTTTGCTGCGTTGGTAGTTGCCAGTGAGAAAGCCCCAAGAAGCTACAGAGTCAAGCTAGTGTCTAGTTATCTGCTGTGGTGAGACAGGAAAATGGTTTGAAGCTCTTCCACTATGAACACCGTAGCCGTTCATTTTCCAACTGGCTTCTTTTGTGGGCAAGTAATAATCAAATAAAATGATACTTATTATGCAGTGGCTGTTGATAAAGGCATAATCATTGGCTGTATGCACACAGTATTGGGAGGCCTTTTTAAGTATCAGGTGGCAGATTTGCTTTCTTTCCTTTTTTTTTAAATTGTAGTAAAATACATATAACATGAAATTTACCATCTTAACTATTTTCAAGTGTACGGTTCAGTGGCATTAAGTACATTCGCAGTGTTATGCTACCATCATCAGTATTCATCTCCAGAACTTCTTCATCTTCTGAAACTGAAACTCTGTATCCATTAGGAGATAACTCCCCATTCCTCCCCACCCCACAGCCCATGGCACACTCTATTCTACCCCTTTATTTTTTTTTCAGACAGAGTCTTATTTTGTTGCCCTCGTTAGAGTGCAGTGGCATCATCATACCTTACTGCAACCTCAGACTCCTGGGCTCATGAGATCCTCTTACCTCAGCCTCCCGTGTGGCTGGGACTATAGGTGCATGTCACAACGCCCGGCTAATTTTTCTATTTTTAGTAGAGATAGGGTCTCACTCTTGCTCAGGCTGGTCTTGAACTTTTGAGCTCAAGCGATCCTCCCACCTTGGCCTCTCAGAGTGCTAGGATTACAGGCGTGAGCCACCGTGCCTGGCCTATTCTACTTTCTATCTGTATGAATTTGACTATTTTAGGTACTTCATGTAAGTTGAATCATATGGCATTTGGCCTTTTGTGATTAGCTTATTTCACTTAGCATAATATCCTCAAGGTTCATCCATGTTGTATGTGTCAGAATTTCCTTCCTTTTTGAGGTTGAATAATATTCCATTGTGTGTATATGCCACATAGTGCTTATCATTTATCTGTTGATGAACATTTGGATTGCTTCTTCCTTTTTGCTGCTATGAATATACAATATTGCTGCTATGAACATGTGTGTTTGAGTCCCTGCATTCAATTCTTTTGTACATATAAGCAGAGTAGAATTGCTGGATCATATGGTAATTCTATGTTTAAATTTTTTTTTTTAATATGTTTAATTTTTTGAGGAACCGCTATACTAGTTCTTCATAGTGGTTGTGCCATTTTATATTCCCACCAATGGTGAACAAGGGTTTCAGTATTTTTACATCCTTGCCAACAATTTTTGTTTTCTATTTTTTTGATAGTAGCCATCCTAATAGTCAGGGGTGGCAGATTTGTTTTCCTTTTAATCAATGTGATGCTTCCACATTTAAATTTTGTAAAATGTTAATGATGGAAATACATGGTAGATGCGGATGTCCCCACTTCTTTGTGGGATATTTCCAGACACATGCTTCTGTTTTACATAAGTAGCCCCAAGTGCTCCAACACGGATTTTTCTCATGGTACTGGGGTGTTGTGAGATTGAATGCCATTTGGGTTATCAAGGGAAAATGAAATAGTGTTCTAGTTACTTTTGTATTATTTTAGAGCAGGAGTTGGCAAACATTTTTTCTAAGGGGCCAGATAGTAAATATTTTAGGCTCTGTTGGCCACATACAGTCTCTTGCAACTACTCAGTTCTGTCATTGTACTGCAAAACCAGCCACAGACAATATGTAAATAAATTAACATCCTATATTCCGATAAAATTTTATTTACAAAAACAGGCAGTGGGCCGGGCGCGGTGGCTCACGCCTGTAATGCTAGCTCTCTGGGAGGCCGAGGCGGGCGGATTGTTTGAGCTCAGGAGTTCGAAACTAGCCTGAGCAAGAGCGAGACCCTGTCTCTACTAAAAAATAGAAAGAAATTAATTGGACAACTAAAAATATATAGAAAAAATTAGCCGGGCATGGTGGCGCATGCCTGTAGTCCCAGCTACTCGGGAGGCTGAGGCAGGAGGATCGCTTGAGCCCAGGAGTTTGAGGTTGCTGTGAGCTAGGATGACACCACGGCACTCTAGCCCAGGCAACACAGCGAGACTCTGTCTCAAAAAAAAAAAACAAAACAGGCAGTGGACTAGATTTGTCTTATGAGCCATGGTTTGCCAACCCCTATCTAGCATACTCTGGTTTTTTAATTATTGGATGTAAGGATCCAAGACACATGGGGTCTCAGAATCGAAATGGATCTTGACGATCACAAGTCTGAGACCTCCTGACCTGGCCATGAACCTCCTGACACCATAGGTAACACTGTGTGTATGTATTCTTTTTGTTTCTTGGTGAGAGGGATTCATTGTACTTTATCAGATTCTCAAGAGGTTAATAACCTACAAAAAATTCGGGACCACTGATTCCAATGATTGTGCAGGGAAAGAAGTCAAGGCCTGGGAAAGTTGCTGTGGGAACTTCCCAGTCAGGCAGTGACAGAGCTTATCCTTCAATCCAAATCTCCTGCCTCTGAAGCCTATGCTTTTTCCATACTATATTTTTTTATTAATTCTCAGAATATTTAACTATATATCAGCTTATTCTCTGACATATCAAATGTCTAGAGATTGCTCTTTTTACCAGCCAGCTCATGGTTTGAGAGAACCTAACAGCAGTTGCCAAGGATTCATGCTTTTCCCTACTGCCTTTCAAGGCTGGGGCTGATATGGCTTCTTGGCTAGGATTTAACTCAGACCTCAGATTAATTCATTCTGTAATTCCTTACTGAATAAAACTGGGTATCGCACGATTATGAATTCATTACTTATTGTATGAAGGAACCGAAGGGCAAGCTAACATTTGCGGTTGATATATTAGGCCTACCGGATGAACAAGTGCTCTGCAGGAGTGGCCAGAAAAGCTGCTGAGGAGATAACTCTCCAGACAGGTAAGGACCATTCTTCCTTTTTGTTCATGTGATTCCTTGGATGTTCTCAGCTATAATGTGCTGTCCTTATTACGGTTTTTCTTTGCGTGACTTTTGGCTTATGAGCAACACTGCAGACACTGTATTTGACTTGTTTGTAGGTTACTTTTCTGCAGTTTCATAATCAAGCATTCAACGTCTCTAAATTTATGCTATCGCTGTGGGCCTTGGGCTCAGGGTTTACTGTTTTACCCTGCTGGTGGTTATAGCCTGACTTTGTAGCTAGGCCCATGACTTCCTTGGATATTGAGAGCTAAAATGATCTTTCTCCTTTTGGAAGCACATCATCAGCTTATTAAGTAAGTAACAGCTGTCTGTTTTGATTATTTTGCCTATCGTTAGGATATTTCATCTCATCCTTTTAAAGCGCACCCTCTGCCCTGTGATTGGCTTATTTAGGTAGAAAGATTATCTTTTGAACATTTTCCCCTTTATACTACTGATGTCCTCGAAGGCTCTGTGCAGCACACAGAAGAGTGTGGCATTAGATTTAGTCGTGCTGGAACTTGAAAAGTGACTCCTGGAATAACTAGGCTCCTGGCTGGCTGCCATCAGAACACTTGGGCACCAGCTGGTGGGAGGGAAAGGAATAGAAGAAATATATGGAGCCCCTGAAGATTTGGAGATGGGAAGTTATTGCCAAGAGTAAAGCAAAATTGTTATGGAGTTACGCACAGCATACTAATGAAGACCAAAACAATTTACAGGAACTCTGTTTCTGAGAGATAATGTTTAAATCCATGGAAATGCATAGACTGTTACCCCACCAGAGTCACAGGTCAGAGGATATTGAACCAGCTAAAGCAGGAAGAGATAAAGACATTTTTGTTATACCCACATTATTGTTCAGCTTTGGGGAGGATAAAGAATATTTGGGCCTGTAAACCTATTCTAACTGGATTATCAACTAGTTGCTAGTCTTTAGTTAAATTATAAAGCATAGCCCAGATTAGTGAGGTTAAAATCGCCCATGGTAATGACCCCTGGCTTCTGTTGTGATATGTAAATGAACAAAACTTCCCAGGCCATTTTAGAAACACCTAAACTCTAGCCTAAAGGAAAGGTTATTAAAGAGTTATTCAAGTAAGATTTAATGTGCTTCATACTTCAATTTCATGCTTTACAATTGTTGATCCTGATTTGATGTTTCCCCCAGTGAAGGGCCTGCGGTGTCGTGCTAGAGAGCATTCCAAGTTGAATGCTGCTGTGAGGCAAGTTTGCAGAACCTGCGTTAAGTTTAGGACCTTTAAGGTTTCTTAAGAATAGGAGGACAGATAATTTATCCAAACACAGCTATGGTGTTAGAAAAGGATTGCTTACTGAAATGCTTTGAGGTCAGACGTGAGGTCAGACGAATTCAGAGTTTTTTGAATTGGCTTAGCGATAATTTGTGTGTATCTTCTATACGACATAATTTCCTCAATGAGATCTGGGGCAACCCCCGTGATCAAATATATATTAGCAAAGTCTATTAATCATCCTACTAAAGTGGTATAAAGATTATAAATAGCCTCTTGTTTAATAGAGGTCAGTTTTGTTGTCAAATTAAGAAAAAAAATTGGACTTTTAGAGCTTTTTGGATTTCAGAGTTGTGGACAAAGGATTGTAGACCTGTGTTCTTGGAAAAATCTTACAGCCTGTTGATTCACAACTAAAAGATTGAGTCATTTAGATTTCACACTTGTTTTTCTTTTCCCAAAGGAATTAAGAGGTTTGTGGCAGGAGCTCTGGGCCCAACTAATAAGACACTCTCTGTGTCCCCATCTGTGGAAAAACCGGATTACAGGAACATCAGTGAGTATTTATCATGCATGATCATTGTTCTTGGGCAAGTACCTCTGTGCTTCAGTAATCTGTATATCTGTAAAATGGGACCAATGACAGGGTCTACCTGAGAGTTATTGTGACTTAATACCCTTAAAGGGCTTATAAGAGTGCTTGGATTATAGTAGACATTTAAATAAAAAGTTAGATGCTATTAATATTATTTGAACTTGCTTTCGGATGTGTATGGTGTTGTGTTAGTGCTTCTTCATCAGTGCTTCATCATCAGCTTCAGAAGTCAAGCTTTAAATTGAGAAGCTGAGCAAATTTGGATACTAGGTCTTAGTCTATTATAAAATAACCCACTATATCCCCATTTAATTTATTAGAAAGCATCTAAACTTCTAAACATACTAGCATCATAAACTAGCATATATAAACATGCTTGTATGGAGATTTGACAAAAAAGTCCAGGAATCACGGTCAATTTCTAAGCATTAAGACTGTAAAGGGGGGCAAAAAAGAAAAAAATATAAAAACTGTAAAAAAACATAAATAAGATACCAGAGCTGAATAGTAATGACACCATGTCTGGTAATGGATTTTGTGTAAGTGACAAGTTCAGGCCAATACAGTTTGTAGATTTTGGTCATAGAACTTTGCATGTCACCAGTAGTTGCTCATACCGTGCTTATATGTGGTCGATGCTCTCTCTGGTCTGGACATGGCGGTGGGGAGCTAACTTCTCCATGCTATTGTGATGGCCGTATAAGGTGAAGTACAGTAAGCCCTCACTTAACATCGTCAGCAGGTTCTTGGAAGCTGCAACTTTAAGCAAAATGATGTCCAGCAGACTCTTGAATAACATGGTTTCCTTCACTGCTGTTTCATTATGATAGTGAGGAAAAAAACTGGTTTTGTTATACATCGCCTCACTTGAAGTCACAGCTTCTGAGAACCTATTGATGATGTTAAGTGAGCACTTCCGGTATATTTATACAGCAAATATAAATTTAATGTTTAGGCATCTCTATTGAATAGCTAAGCATTTTTTCTTTTATGGTTGGGAGATAAAATGGGGAGAGGCGATGACTTCTCAGGTGGAAATAAACAACTCAAGACGTTTCTAGGAAAAATTTTACTTTGGAGTGATTGAACATATTTGTTTGAGACTGAAATTGCCCAGCAGACAGGTTTCCTCTCTGAAAGAACTGGTGTAAGAGCAGGAACAAAATCCGTGGGACTGCAGCCTTTTACCACAGAGAGGGTGAGATTTCAACTCAACCTGCGATGCATCCAGATCAGTGTGACATGTTTCTTACACTCATCTCTTAATTGGTTCATTAAAGTGATCTATGGAATGAATTTTAAAGATGTTGAAGTAAGGTACGTGGTTCAAAACATTCATACACCTGCCCACCCACTCTTCAGCTCATACATGGGAAGTGGAGGTTAAGTGCCAAGTGTTTAGGAACAACTGTGTTCAGTTTACTTGTTTACCTTTTGTTGCTGCCAACCATTTCTTACAAAAGGGCAGTGTTTTCTTTAAACTACATCGTAAACCCCTAGTAGTTCACAGGAGACCTGAACTCAGCATACCCTGGGGCTGTTCTTTAAAATTGATGACTGATGTGCTGAGTGTGATTTATCTTTTGCAGCATTTCATGAACTTGTGGAAGCATACGAAGAGCAAGCCAAAGGACTTCTGGATGGTGGGGTTGATATCTTACTTGTTGAAACGATTTTTGATACTGCCAATGCCAAGGTGAGTTAAGGGAGAAAAAAGGACAGCACTGGGGTAAGGGCTGTGATGAATCCCGTCATGTATTAATAGTAAGAAGATAATAATAGCCATTATCAAAGTTAAATAAATTTCCTGTATTTGCTCCATTTTATTTTGAATATTTTTATCAGGCCAGTACAATAAGAAAAATTTCAAAACACTATCCTTTTACCTTTTAAAAAACAATTTTTCTAATTATGAAAATAAATATTTTTGTATATAGCTACTATAATTGCATATATGTATGGTTAATAAATACATCCTCATGATTCTAAATTCAGAAGATACTTAGGCTGATTGCTGTGGCTCATGCTTGTAATCCAAGCACTTTGTAAGGCCAAGGCAAGAGGATCGCTTGAGCTGAGGAGTTCAAGACCTGCCTGAGCAAGAGCAAGACCCTGTCTCTACAAAAAATAGAAAAATTATCTGGGCATGGTGGCACTCACCTGTAGTCCCAGCTACTTAGGAGGCTGAGGCAGGAGGATTGCTTGAGCCCAGGTTTGAGGTTACAGTGAGCTATAATGACGCCACTGCAAGCTAGCCAAGGGAATAGAACGACACCCTGTCTCAAAAAAAAAAAGAAAACATAAATATATGGAATGAAAAGTAAATATTCTTCTCTCTCCTAGTTCCTTGGTGTGTCTAGCTGCTTTCCCAGAGACAACTGCTACTGCCCCTTTGGGAGTCCTGACAGATTCCAAACAGATATGAATGAGCATACGTATTTGTGTGTGTTTGTGTTCCTTGCATATATACAAAGGTAGATAAGTATATGCGGTGAAAGCAAATATCTTTAAACACATGATTTTGCACAGCATACGTGTAGGACACATTTCTACACGTGAAATTGCGGAGTCAAAGGGTATCTGGTTTGTTAAGTTTTATCTTTAGCACCCTCCTTTGAGATTGTTCTCATTTATACGGCCACCGGCAAGCAGTGTACAGTAGTGCTGATTTCACGACACCCTCACTCACACCATGCATTATTAAACTTTTTGACCTTTTACAATTTGGCAAATGAAAAGTGGTACCTCACTGTAGTTTTAATTTGTATGTTTCTTTTTTTTTTTTTATTTCAGGGTATTATGAGGGTAGAAACATTATGATTACACTTTATGTCTTTGCCTCACTGAAGTGAGGGTTAGAGGCATGCCCTTCCCCCTACAATGCTCCCCATGTCCTTTAGTTGCAGGTTTATCCCCCCCATCCCCTGAATCCCTAGAGAGTATTACTGCCATGTGATCACCCTAGTGTTGATCAGTTAGTACCAATTTGATGGCGAGTACAAGTGGAGCCCATTCTTCCGATCTTGTGGTACCTCACTTTGGATAATGGGCTTAAGTTTAATCCAGGAAAGTATAAAAGGTTCTAGATCACTGTCATTTCTCATGATTGAGTAATAATCCATTGTATAGATATACCAAATTTTAATAATCCACTCATGGATTGATGGGCACTTGGGTTGTTTTCACATCCTTGCAATAGTGAATTGTGCTGCCATAAACATTCGGGTGCAGATGTCTTTATCATATGTATTTTTCTTACTATTAATGAAATTGAGCATCTTTCTTTACTTTTAGAGCCATTTATATTTCCTTTTTTTGTGATTTATGTCCTGTGCCCTTGGATTTTTGGTCTTTTTTATTGAGTCTTTTACTAAGGAAATCAGACCCTTGTCATTAATGAGTAGCAAATACTGCCTTCCAGTTTGTTGTTTGACTTTTGACTTTATTTATGGTGGTGATGGTGATATTGTTGCGGTGTTCATTTGTTTGTTTGTTTTAATGGTGTAGGAGAATTTTAATTTTATGTGGTTGAATTTACAGATTCTGTTTTACTGGGGGCAAGAGGGACTGTACTTATAGGGGTACTCCTGAGTGTAAGATAAGGAGGAAAAAAAGATCTTTCCCCCACTAATACTTTATAGTTTCATCAAATCTTTATTTAATTGTTGTGAACATAAGACTGCACATTCAGAATTTTTGAACTTTTTTACTTGCATGCCGGGAGCCACTATCAGCCCAAAGCTAGATGACTACCCTGCTTCATACTTAATACATCACTTTTATTGGGTTCTCTTTTATACATCTCTTTAAAAATTGTTTTGTGAATCTCTGTTAAATAAATTGTAATTTTTTTTTTTTTGAGACAGAATCTTACTCTGTCACCCAGGCTAGAGTAGTGCACTGGTGTCATCACAGCTCACTGCAGCCTCAAGCTCCTGGGCTCAAGCGATCCTCTTGCCTCAGCCTCCCAAGTAGCAGTGACTATAGGCGCACACCACGATGCCCAGCTAATTTTTCTATTTTTAGTAAGATGGGGTCTCACTATTGCTCAGGCTGGTCTCCAACTCCTGAGCTCAAGAGATCCTCCCACCTTGGCCTCCCAGAGTGCTAGGATTACAGGCATGAGCCACCACGCCCAGTCAATAAATTATAATTTAAAGGCAATACGGGTATACATTTTGACAGTAAGAGCAGTAACAAGATAAAGAATATATCTGAAATGAGATTCATACATACATTTGAAAAGAGTCATAGTATTGTTTAGATTAGCAGTGGGGAGGGTATAACAACAGGATAAAGCATTAAGGATATATTTTGAGTTTTTAAGTTTTAGAATGTGTGGCATACATTCTTTTGAATACATGCAGGAACTGGTTTCTCTCATGATGCATCTGGAATTTATTTTAGAGTGAGAAATAGGATAGAGATTTAACTCTTTTTATCTAAGGTTACTTGATTTTTCTAATGCCATCCATTAAACATCCTATTATTTCCCAGTGATAGGGATGATGTGGAATGTCACCCTTACCATCCTAAATTCTGGAGTGCATTTGGGTCTAGTCTCTTCCAGTAATCTGTGTGCTGATGTGACACTACTGTACTATTTGCCGTAACGTTAGAATATGTCTGTGTAACTGGTAGGCCTAACTGTTGTTCATTAACCCCTCCCCTTTTTCCAGAACTTTCCTGGCTATTCTTACATGTTTGTTTTCCATAGGATTTTTAGGATCAATTTGTCTAGTTCTAAAAAGGAAATTCTGATATTTTTGATTTAATAACTTTTGTTAAAAAAAACCCTACCATCACAGAGAAGGTACACAGTAATTACAGGTTGCATTCTGATTTCAAAAAATTAATTGTGAAAAAATTCACATCTTAGAATCAAAATATATAATGATAAAAAGTGAGATCTGTTCCTCAGAACTTAAAACGTGGATCGAGCAGCACAGAGTAACATGGGACTTGTACTTCTACAATCCACCCTAAACTCACTGTTGGTTCATATACCTACCATGTATGTGAAAAGATGTGGAAGGCAGGGGCTTTCTAATTTAATTTACTTATTTATTAATTTTTATTGAAGGAGGGAAGGCAGAAAGAAGAGCTCCTCCTCAGAGGAAATATTTGTTTGTAAGTGAACTTTGTCAGAGTTTGTTTTGTTTTAATATGTATAGTATTACACATGAGAAAGAGGTTCTGGGGCCGTGCGTTATAGGGAAGACAGTTTTCTTCTCCCCAGAGAGCTTGATATATGTCTTACCTGAAGAAGTCTTGAATAAGGGTGCATTCTGGTCAGGCAGTTAGACTGACCTTGGACACAGTCTTTTAGAAATAAAGATCTTCTTCCTGTTTTCCCCTGACAGGCAGCCTTGTTTGCACTCCAGAAACTTTTTGAAGAAAAGTATGTTCCCCGGCCTATCTTTGTAAGTTCTGAAATGTTTGCATGATAAATTCTTTTATTAATAATTGCCATTTTGAGGATATGTTTCCTTCTCCCCTTGTGGAGTAGATCTATTGATGGTATCTTTTAGAAACCACCTACTTAAACTTCCTCTGTTCCCCTGCCTGCTACCACTTCTAGATCAGTAACTGTCTTATCTCTGGAGAGGCCAGGAAAATGAATCTAGAAGTGGCTGGTGGAAGGCAGGCCGTTCAAAAGAAGCCCGGCCCTATTGGTCCTCCGAAGCCTAAGGTTTAAAGACCATCAGTCTCATTAGGGCCCAGGAAGGGATGGCCTTGCCTGCTGGCTGCCACGTACCCGTCGCTGAAGACACCAGAATGCCAATTTATTAACCCAACAGTCAGACCTATATGAGGGTCCTAAGATTGCTTGGTGAGAGTAGAATAGAATCCAAACCAAGGTCTTAGATAAGTCAGATGTTTACCACCAGGTAGTCAGGATAACCTGAGGTAACTCTGGGAAAGCTGCCCCTAACGGGTCTAGACCTGTGAACTCTAAAGCTGTTTTGGTCACTGCTTTTGCCTTTGTGACTTTCCCTTTCCCCTGTTTCTTACCACCTCCTCCCCTGGTCGCTTGGCATGTCTGTTCTGACCATTACAAAGGTGCTGCCTTGGAGTTTGAGTTCCACCATTCTCTGCCTCATGAAAGAACAAAGAAAGTCAGCTCATTCATTTCATTTCGTTTTTGTGTTTATATTCTTAAGTCTATGTTGTTGACTTCATTTACTTTATTAATTCAGATTTCAGGAACAATTGTTGATAAAAGTGGGCGGACTCTTTCGGGACAGACAGGAGAGGCATTCGTCATCAGCGTGTCTCATGCAGACCCACTCTGGTGAGTGACCTGTCTTTCCTTGACTCCCTTCCTTTTGTGGGGATCTTTTCTGATAGCCACAGAGTGTGACCTGGGAGGGGACTGCTTCCATATATTGCCACTGTACCACTCCCTTTAAGTACTTTCAGACCTTTCCCTAAGGGATTCAGAAGACCACTGCCTAAAACGGTCAACTGAGGGACGGGGAGAGTTCTCATACCTCCTGGGCCAGCCAAATGGTCGCCTATTTGTCTGTGGGTATCCCTCTTGTAGTTAAGGCTATGCTTGGCTGGGTAACACTTGAAAGCTATTATCAGTCACTTACATTTTTAGGGCAATGCCCCTCCCTGTTTATGGGGCAAGCAGAAACAGTATAGCTTAGAATAAGATGGGAATTCTAAAGCTTGGGTTTTTATCTTTAAAATTGTCATGGCATCTGGGCACAGTTAGCGCACACCTGTAGTACCAGCTGCTCGAGAGGCTGAGGTGGGAGTGTAACAGAGTAGTCGTACCTCCTCCCATAGATATGGCAGGGAAATATTGAGAGTGGGGAATATGTAACAGAGGGAAGGCCCTGAAGAAACGGCAAAAATATTTTCTGTCTCTTTAAAACATCCTGTACTCCTTTTTGAGAACTAAAACCTCCATCCCTGCCTCTGGCCAGTGGTTGGGAGGGGCAGGGTCAGTCTTTTGTTATTTGTGCTAAAGGACATGGCTCAGCGTAGACCTCATAAAGCGAGGTCCTGGGTAGAGGTCACGAGATTGTCTTCAGCAGAGATGGGACGATCAGAATCTCCAACTGTAGTTGAACGGTAATTGCCTGAAGCTGAGAGCCCATCCTTTAAAAGCTCTTTATTTCTGATTATTATTAGGACAATGGCATTTCAGACAGGAGTCTCCATCCTCCTCATCTGCTGGCAGAGTAATAAAATGTCTCTTTCTTCCTCCCCAGACCATGTGTGTCCTTGTTCTTCTGATTTGGCCTCATGGACAAGTGGCTGAGCTTTTAGTAACATATAGTTTATAAAACATTTTCATATATGATATTTAGTTTGAACTTTACCATAACCCTGAGAACTGGTTGGGTATTATTTTCTTCATTCAAAAGATTAGGAAAACTCAACAGATGAGTTTTCAGATTAGCGATACTCAACCTGTATTAACTAAACTCTAGACTTTATTCAGATTTCAAGAGTTTTCCATTAATGTCCTTTTTCTATTCTAGGATCCAATCTAGGATACTAGATTGCATTTAGTAATCACAGTAAAAGAAAAAAAAGTAAAATATGAAAGCATAAGTGATCGTATAGTCCAGTAGCTTCATAGTTGTTTCTTAAATTCTGGAAGACCCCAGGGGCCCCCTCTGTAGGATAGCAGGGACTCTACTTACGGAGTGGGAACCAAGTCCTGGTCTTCTGGACTTCCAGGGTGGCTTCTTTCTACCGTTTCATGTTCCTTCCACTTGCAAGATTTTCCTTTTCCTTTTCCTTAAGGATTGCTTTCAGATCAGATCTTTTTTTGCAGTGTTGGTTGCTGGCATTTCCATCCCACAATAAACCATTAGCCAATCTGTGAACTTATTTAAGGAGTCACATCCATAGACAGCGTTCTTAAGCTAAGATTATATGAAGTTGGAGACGTGGGCAAAAATACTCAGTGCTGCAGGGGACCTCAGGGAGATGGCTTTGACTATAGTTGAATAAAGGTGCTTTGAATTAGGAAAGGTATTGTCCACTTGGCTTTAGATATTTTCCTCTCTTTATCATAACTTTATATGCACAAATATTTTGAATGAGAGATGATGTTTCTGATATCTTCTTTGTGTTTTTCCAGCATTGGATTAAATTGTGCTTTGGGTGCAGCTGAAATGAGACCCTTTATTGAAACCATTGGAAAATGTACAACAGCCTATGTCCTCTGTTATCCCAATGCAGGTGTGTGTTTCAAGGGCATCACACGTGGGGAGATACAAATACACAAGACATGGGTAGATGGGGTAACAGATCTTGATTAAAAGGATTTGTTTTGCAAGTGTTAGTACATAGTTGACACTCAAAAGGAATTTTCCAAATGAAAAGTATTTGGGTCTAGACCATTGTTTCTCTTTAGACCTGAAAGAATAGGTTGGCTCAGGATAAAGCCTTTGAATAGGACATAACTTGCAGAAATGAGCCTAGTCACATAATGACCAGAGTCTTGCTTTTGGTGACAGTCCTTGCCATGTGGATGTGGCCAGAGAGATGGGTACAACGGAGAGGAGAGGGAACCCTTTTCTCTGGTCCATTCTATTAGCAGAAGAGCAAAAGAAGAATCTTGTGTGTTGTTACCGTTTTCTTCTCTAAAAGCTAGGACTTGTAGTTTACGGTATGTAAATGTTCTGAAGATATTTGTGGACAATTCTCAAACCATCCAATTAAATATTGGTAATTTGTTTTGGGTTAACCAGATTTCCCTGTGAATGTTTTTGAGCACTGCTTAGCTACTTAGCTAAAATCATTTTCCAGCCTGCTTTCTCCAAATATATACATTTTAATGCACAATAAATTTTATTTCCCACCAGGAATAAGATAACTAGAAGGGGATAATAAATAAAACAGGAAACTAGATAGTTAGAGGCCAAAGTCTTACTTGGGAAAATGTATTTGAAAGGAGACTGATTGCTTTTCGTTTGTTTTTAATTGCATGTTAATGGCTCGTTAGTTCAAAGGTAGTATTCCTTCCACCCCCATCTGCAAGCAGCTAGGTAACAAGAATTTCCATTATAGAAAGGATATTCTGTTTCATATAGCAGTGCAACTTTTCTTTCAAATGGAAAAAAAATAATGAAGTTTATTTTCCTCTGTGATTTTTTTTTTAAGTGTGGTATTTCTGTGTTCACTATGTTAATGTTATGTATTGTTATTTGTGTTTGCAGATAATCACCATTTAATATAAATATAAAATTTTATAACTATTAATATTAACCTAAAGCCTTCAAAAATATGATGTATGTTTGTTAAGGTAGTTTCCAATAATGGTTGAAACATCCTTTCTCAGGTCTTCCCAACACCTTTGGTGACTACGATGAAACGCCTTCCGTGATGGCCATGCACCTGAAGGTCAGGGATCCTCATTCACTTGGGTTTTTAAGAGATAGAGAGATAGAATTTTAGATTTAAAATATTTAGAAACAGAATTTTTCCCCAAAGAAATCCCATTGTCTGTGTAACAAAGAAAAAATTAGTTGTTCTGAATTAAGGTGGTAGAGGCCTGGGAGGGGCCAGCTGTCAGCGTCCTTATCCTCAGCTGGCACTGGTGGCCATAGGAAAATTCCCAGTGAGTCCACCTCAAACTAATGGAGACTTTGCTCACCTCTGAGACGTTGCTTCCTCTGCACCCCTCCCAGGTGGTGGCTTCTTCCCCTTATGCCCCTCAAACTGCTGGGTGGAGGATGTCTTTCTGGCCCACCATTGTCATTTCTGTCATTCTCTCTCTCTCTCTCTCTGTTGCATGAACCCTACATCTTTTCATCCTAGGTCATGAGACCATACTACCCACCGCTGCTCCTTATTGCACTCATCTACTGACCCCTGGGTCACCTTTACCTCATTCCTTAAATTGCTAGCTCCTGTCTCACAGATACTCTCTTTTCAACTATTTTTGACTTCTTATGATTCCAGTATCTTATGTAGATGATCTTTCCAATATTCTGACTTCTTAGTTCCTTGACTTTCTCTCTCAGTTACTATGTCCTTCCCTCACTAGCCTATGGTTAAACACTAGACCCATGATGTCCTATATGTAGCCACTGCCACATGTCGTAATTGCAGTACTTGAAACATGACCAGTGTGACAGAGGAACTGAATTTTTATTTAGAAAAATTTAAATTAATTTACATGTAAAAGCTGATACTCATTTTAAACGTTATTTGAAAATGTATTATCCATTTCACATTTATTCAGCTCAGCATAATGAGTTAAAATTCCTTAATATCAGCAGATAGGCAAATAAATTTCCTTGTTGCATTTTAAATGTACAGAGGAATTCATAGTATCTGAACTGTTCTCTGCGTTTGTCCTTATATCTAGGGCATGTGACGTCTTTATATCTAGAGTGAAGTATGTTTAGCTCTCTTTTTAGTGTAGTCTCAGTTATTCAGGAAATGTAGATGGCTTTTATGCTGAATCGATGGTGGTGAATTTAGAATTCAGATGAACTCATGGAAACTTTGTCTTTTCGTAAATGCAGAACTTTGCTATGGATGGCTTGGTTAATATAGTTGGTGGATGCTGTGGTTCGACACCAGATCATATCAGGTAATAGTCACCTCTAAATATTTTATCTTTTGTTGTGGGCTGAATTGTGTCCTCCCAAAATTTCTGTGTTGAAGTCTTAACTCCTAGTGTCTCAGAATGTGACTGTATTTAGAGATAGTGCCTTTAAAGAGCCAATTAAGCTAAAATGAGGTCATACAGGTGGACCCTAATCCAATATGATTGGTGTCCTTGTAAGAAGAGGACACAGATGCACACAGAGAGGGAAGACCATGTAGAGACACAGGGAGAAGACAACCACCTACAACCCATGAGAGAGGCCTTGGAAGAAACCAACCCTGCTGACACCTTGACCTCCAAATTATAAGAAAATAAATTTCTGTTTCTAAACCATCCAGTCTGTGGTACTTTGTTATAACAGCCCAAGCAAGCTTAAATGCCTTTGTACTATGAAAAATTCCAAAAGTAAAAGTAGAGAAATAATAAAATGAATCTCTATGTGCATTACACGTAGTTGCCATAATTTTCAACATTTTGCTGTTCTTATTTCATCCGTCCTCTAATTTTCCCCCCTGGAATGTGGTAAAAGCAAATCCCAGATATCTGGATATTCTGTTCTTAAATATCTGGATAATATTTACATGCTCAAAGAGGGGCAGCTCATATTTCTCGTGGGCAAATACCCGCCTGCATTCAGTTCTCTCATGGAAGGAGAGCACAGCAAGAAGACAGGTCAAGGGAAGTGTCTTCACCTTGCCTGGTACACAGTTGTTGCCTAATTCATGTTTTCAGGTCAGTGTATGAAGGAAGGGAGTGAAACAAGAGCATGACCATGTATGCTTAATTCCTGACAGTCCTGTGGCTTATAGGAAGATTGGAATTCAATGAAATAGAACATGTTTAGGATGGTCGTATTTGGTTTTTCCCTAGAGTGACTGATGAGTATATTTTGAGCCAGTCATCTCACTATTCCACATCTGCTTTCATGCGTATAATATGTTCACTCTGCTGAATTGCCTAATAGCTCACTGCTTTTGGTGACTTCTGTGATAGACTCTTAATAAACATAATTTTTTTTAACATCTTGTAAATAATACCTGAAAGCTATCAGTAGTTGACTATAGCTTATCTTTGGATCACAGACTACCTCTTTTTGTTTTTAAGGTCATTTCCTCTTTAAAAAGAGGAGTCGTTTTAAACATCTCTGTGTGTTTGTGTATATCTGTATTTATATCCAACTGTGTATAAATTTGCTGCTTTGACTTAGACATCCACGTTACTAATTTGGGAGCAGTGGAGTGAGCAGTTCTTCCTGGTGCTGATAAATTTAGTGGAGTAGCCAGATTTTCCTCATTGATTAAAGACATGATTCGTTAAAGCTGATGAAGTTGAAGAGTGTGTGAATGACGAAAACAAATTTTTAGGAGTAATCATGTTGGTGCGTTAGTGCTTTACTGCTCTGCGCCCTCCCTACTGCGTGCGTGTGCATGCTACAGTAAAAACAGATCTGCGGACCCGATTCCCTCTGCCCCTAGCTCCTCTGCTCCTGTCTGCCCCTCCTCCTCAAAGCTGAAGCCTTTTTTCTGTTAAACTATTGAGAAGCAAGGACATGTTCTGTGTGTGGCCTTGATAGAATAAAGGACATCTGTGGATTTGGGGAAGAAGGGGAGGAGGTTTGCTGTTTGCATTTGTGCAAACCATCAGGTAGCCCCAGGTTCATGTCTCTGAAAGCAGAAATGACATAGCCAGTGCACAGCCGACTGGGCAGGCACATAAAAATTAAAGTTTATAGATTAATTTTCTGCATTACTGAGAAAACTAAAAGGCGTAACTGTTGCTGCACATTTGGAAGCAGGTTTATAATTATATGCATAGTTACATTAAATAGACTTAATTTCATTGCTTGAAATTAGTTTCGTTAAATTCATTTTATTCTGAATTAATGAATATAGTGTTTTCTCTTTCAACTCAGGGAAATTGCCGAAGCTGTGAAAGATTGTAAGCCTAGAGTTCCACCTGCCACTGTTTTTGAAGGACATATGTTACTGTCTGGTAAGTCAGGAAGATGTGGTGTTCGTGATTTCAGAAACCATTTGTAGAATGTATTTAATATGTTTATTCTAAGTGGTAGTGATGTGTGTGCCAAAGAACTTGGTTGTTAGGTCAAAGAAGAATACATATTTTTTTTGTCACTTAAATGAATTCTAGCGAAGAACTCTCTTTCTCTGCCAGGTAGGGCGGGAATGAGAAGACATCAACTTCAGGGTAAAAATGAATGAAAGCCCAGGTGATTTGCCCAGGTAGTGCCCCTGGTTAGAATGAGAGCTCTGTGGTTCTGTTTCTCTCATACACTGTTTTGAAAACATATTCTTGGCCACAACCTGACAATTTTAATTGTCGGGTTAATACTAGTTATTGAAAAGTCCAAACTGCCAAGGCCCAGTGTTGGGTAATGGCAGCAGCACCTCGCTAGAAAATTTTGTTTGCTTCCAAAATATTATTGTTGTAATCTTACATTTGCCATGTGTCAACTCTTTAGAAAAAGTTGCAATATTTATTTTCTGTTAGTTCTCAACAGGATCCTGTAAGCATGAGTTTCGGCATTCAAAGAAGGAACGTTAGTAAAATAGTCATTGTGCCAGCTGTTAGAAAAATAACTAAATTTCATATATTTGTCTCAATACTTTCATGAAATCTTAGATGGTAACTTTAAGCAAAAGAAAAAAATTATAATTTTTGGAGAACTTGCAGATAACACATATAGAGAATTATGTTCTCTAATAGCTTTGAATTTAAGATATCTCTAAATTGAAATATTTTTCTCTTATGTTACCCTATGGAAAGTGAAATAAAATACAAGTGACAGCAAAAGTGATGTCACTTTTCTCACTCAGAACATATGACACAGAATAATCCCAACGAGTGAGTGTGAAGTTGGGTTAATAAACATACCTACTCTGTTCAGGGTAGCCCTTCTTTCGTTTTATATTCCAGAAAGCAGAGAAGATTAGGAGATGAGATTAGGAGAAGTGGGATTTATGATTTATGATACTCTCCCTCCCATAAAAGTGGCTTTTGTCAGATGTAGCAGGAAGCTTTATTTATTTCATCCCTAGAATTTAAAGCTGTGCATTACTTCAACCAGGCACTAACAATGAAAATATTTAACCTTTGCCAAAACTGAAACGAGAGAGCCACTTACATATGACTTCCTTTAGAATTTATACGTAAAAGAATTCTTTTTCTTCAATTTGAATTTCCTGCACTATCTCTAAATTGCTTTAACAATCATCTTCAATCAGATTTTAAAAGAGTGACACTAAACACGCTTTTTAAAATTGTTCTTTTATAAATTGCAAACTGGATAGAAGTGTGGCTTTCCTATCTGATGCTTCACATTCATAATAGATCAGAAGTGCTTTGTGTGGGATGCTTTTAGGGAGGTCACAGGAGAACTCTTCAGCATTTAAATGTTGGCACCCCTGCTTGCCTGTCCTGCAAGGATCAGGGATGTCCTGAGATGAGCATGGAAGGCCGGGCCATGAGGTTCATTACCAGTGGGAAGGGGAGTCATAGCTGAAACTGTGGAAAGTGATGGTCTCAGTGAACAAACAGCCTAGAATAGTTTTCTAATTAGCCAGCTTACATTCATTATTTTCCTCTCTCTGCTGTCTGTTTCTTCCTTATCCTATGCCTTGGCAAAGGACTCATAAACCATTTTCTTTTATTAACAATGACAGCTATGATTGCAGATGCTAATTTTGTGTTTATTAACATCATCCAGTGTTATTTTTACAATAACATTGTAATGCAGATACTTTGCTATCTCTACTTTATAAGCTCAGAGGCTGTGTGGGAAGTTACCCTGGGTTTTTCAATCAGGTAAGTGATTTGAACCCAAGGCCGTCTGTCCCTCAAGCCTGCTTATAACCAGCCAGTGAAACCACCTCTCCTAATATTTAAATATAGAACAAAAACAGTTTAGATGGCCAGGCTTGGTGGCTCACGCCTGTAGTCTCAGCACTTTGGGAGGCCAAGCTGGGAGGATTGCTTGAGGCAGGAGGAGTTTGAGACCAGCCTGAGCAAGAGCAAGACCCTGTCTCTATAAAAAACAGAAAAATTAGCCCGGCATGGTGGTACACACCTGTAGTCCCAGCTTCTCTGGAGGCTGAGGCAGGAGGATCACTTGAGCCCAGGAGTTTGAGGTTGCAGTGAGCTATGATGACACCACTGTACTCTAATCTGGAAAACAGAGCAAGGCCCTGTCTCAAAACAAAAAAACAGAAAACCACAATAACAACAAAAAGCCCCAGTTCAGAGCCTTTTCTGTGGTGATAATTTATACTGTATGTTTTTACCTCAGTGTAATGTATCCACAGGTATCATGTGATATTTGCCCCTAAACTGGCCTATGACGCAGAATATATTATTACCCCTTGGCAGATAAGGACACAGGCACTAAAAGTCCAGCTGTCTTACCCAGAGCCAGCTCATTAGTGGTGGACCTGCCATAGTGACTCCTGCCTCCGAGGTGTCAGCCTAGGTCCTTCCTTATGACCCAGTCCAGCCTTGTTAGTTACGGGTTCTAGGCCTCTGGGTCAAAGAGATCAAGTAAAGCTCTGAAGGCGCTGTCGGTGGGAGTAGGAAAGCTTGCTCCCCCCAGCTTCAGGCTGCGATCTGAGTGGACACTGGTGGAACTACCTTTTTTTGATTCTAACTCCCTTCATGGCTTTTGCCCCAGACTCTTGGTTAAATAGGGATATGATGATAATTTTTCCTTCTTTCTCAGAGATAGTATGATTCAGCCTTTTAGGAATATTTGCAGCATAAAACATTGAAATATTTCTTTTGAGAATTCAGCTTATAAAAAGGTAGCTGTAACAAATAGTGTTTGTTGTGTTTGAATCTCCCTAGAGGAGAAGGCTGTGGTCCTGTTTCCACATTGGATTTCCTATCCGCTCAGATTCTCTGTGATGTAGTAACTTCTTTCTTATTGAACATACTTGTGTCTATCTGTCTCATGTCATCCATATGCATTATCAGAAATTTTTCAAAATGCTTCTCCTTTTAAGGTCTAGAGTCCTTCAAGATTGGACCGTACACCAACTTTGTTAACATTGGAGAGCGCTGTAATGTTGCAGGATCAAAGAAGTTTGCTAAACTCATCATGGCAGGAAACTATGAAGTGAGCATCTTAATAAGACCCCTGAGGCATCTGCCATGTCTCCGGCTAGACAGCATGTAAATGAAACAGCTCTCTGCCTTTGATAGAGTTATTAGCAGAGCTGCTAGGAAGTGTGAGAAGATGGTAATGTGTGTTTGCAGCAGGCTGGCTGGTGGGAGGATGAAGCTTTGAAAAATCAAAGCTGCTATTGTCAATATTTGTCAAAAAGTACTGCATTTGAGGCATGAAGTGGAATGAGATGGGTTCCAGGTTCTAGCTATTTCTATTAATCATGAAGTAAGTTAAAAAATTTGAGAGTGCACTTCATTTTGGCTTCTTACAAATCCTTGTAGGGAAAGGGAAAGCCAAGAAAAGTTCGATGACCTCATGACCACATCAAATGCTGACTGATGAGGGTGTTATTGATCTTGGTAGCTGTAGACTAAAATAAACAAATGAATAGAAATAGGCCCTTGCCTTGGAAAATTACGTGAACTTTATAGCCGTGGTGTTTTTAAGCTCAGTCGCTCTGTGGATGAGCAAAATTTAATCCACACAGAGCCCACCTGAGAAATCTGGATTTCTGTTTCTTATGCAAATACGCAGTTAAAAGTGGAGGAATTTGGTCTCAGCTTTAATGATAATTAATTTTGTCCTTCAACTTTTTCTTTTTTTTTTTTTTTTTTTTTTTGAGACAGAGTCTCGCTCTGTTGCCTGGGCTAGAGTGCCATGGCGTCAGCCTAGCTCACAGCAACCTCAAACTCCTGGGCTTAGGCAATTCTACTGCCTGCCTCAGCCTCCCAAGTAGCTGGGACTACAGGCATGCGCCACCATGCCCAGCTAATTTTTTCTCTATATATTTTTGGTTGTCCAGCTAATTTCTTTGTATTTTAAGTAGAGACGGGGTCTCGCTCTTGTTCAGGCTGGTCTTGAACTCCGGACCTTGAGCGATCCTCCCGCCTCGGCCTCCCAGAGTGCTAGGATTGCAGGCGTGAGCCACCGCGCCCGGCCAACTTTTTTCACTTTAAGGTTTTATAAGCTTTAGGAAATAGATCTTCCAGAAAGCAGTATCAGAGCTGATTTAGTTTTCATGATAAGGAAGGGACCCATTAATCACCCTCTGTGCACCTCACGCCCTGCCCAGGCAGTGGGTCTTCCTTCTCAGTTCCTCAGCTGCACGTTGTCAGGGCCTAGCCACTTGGTGCCGAGTCCCTGTCAGTCCTCTTCCCTTCATTCTTGCTCCTGTCCACTGCCACTGTCTGCTTCTGTCACATGGTCCTCCGCAGTTCAGAAGTTCCACAGGGTGACTTTTTTCTTTTCCTGCATATAGGATAAAATTCAAACTCCTTAGGCCATCATTCCATCCTTTTCCCTGGGGCATCAAACTGCACCACCCTCATCCTCATCTGTCATCTGAACCTTCTGGGAGTCTTGCTTCTGCCTCTGCTAACATTTGTTCCCTTCTGAACAAGTGCCCAGTGAGCTTCATAGTCATACAGTGTTCCTTCATTGGCAGTGTTTCCCCTGGTGTTTTGATTCTTTTTTTCTTTTACGTATTTTCGTTCTCCTCTTTTTTTTTGTTTTTTTTACATTTTTTATAGTTGTTTTCCATGTCCTATTGATGTTTTTTGATCCTTATGCTCATTCTGTGGTGTGTGTCCCTGTTAGCTCTCAGATTTGATAGATTTGAGACAGAGAGTGGAGAGCATTTTAAGAAGATGCAAATGAGTGGAATTAATAACTGTTATTTAGTAAGGTCTTTCTATACACTAGTCTCTGTGCTAAGCACTTTGTGTCATTACTCATTTAATCTTAACAGCTCCATGAAATAGATACAGTTGTTATCCCATTTTGCAGATGCGGAAATAGAAGCTTGGATGGTTAAATTTAGCTGCATGTTGTTTCACAGCAAGTAAATGATAAAACCCAAGTCTATCAAGTGTATGCCCTTAACCACCTTGCTGTCTCTGCCATGGAAACAGTAGGGGAGGCAGTAGAGCAGGGCGGGGTAGGTGGGAGTGACTCCTCGTGAGAGTCTAGCTTTCCATGACTTAGTGATCCCTCAAGGCTCTGTGGTTCCATGGAAAGAGCACAGACCTGAAAGAAGTTTCAGTCCTGTCTTCTTGCTCGACTTGCACATCTTTAAACAAACCACTTATCTCTCTGAGCTTCTCTGGATTTAAGCTGTTATTCTGTGACTCTTCTGGAATATACGGGTCAGATATTGGCATTTCCATTTTCCAGGTCTTTTGACCCTTGTTGTTTGCTATCTATCTCCTCTTTTTTTCCTCCATTTCATCCCCCATTGGCCAGCTGAAGGCTCCTCTTAGCTTTCTCCATTTCAGTCCATAGTGACCCTTCCCTTTCCTGGATGTTTAGATAACCTTGGCATTTGACCCACATATTTTATGGTAGTGCCCAGTAGTTTTTTATGTGACTATGTCACATGCCCGCAATTAAATGTAAACCCTTCAAGAGCAGGGATTGTGATTTATACTTTTTTTATTCTTTATATTATTTAAATCATTACTGATACTGAAAAATATTTTTTGATTTGCTAAATTTAATCATGATCCTTTTTCTCTGTGCGGCCTTAGCTGACTACAAGTGATGTTTCCTTGTGGCATATGCCATTAGAGTTTCATGCCTTTTCTATTACTATCACAATGTCGCTAAAAATTTGATTTTCTTGGGCTAAGAAAAAATCAGGACAACATCAGTGTCTACGATTGATTTTATCTTTGTTATTTTATTACACTGTGAAGTGTACAATGAAGACTTAGACAAACAAAAAGTATCTACCATATCAATCAGTTAGAAAGTATTATTGAATGTGTATATTTTTCCCAGCATTGTTCAGAGTAGGAGGTCCATAAGACCTTTCTTGATTTCCAAATACTTCAAATCTATTTGAAGGAATAAACTAGTATTCATGAAGTCACAAGGAAATGATAAGGCAATAAACTGTGTGATAATGGTGTTGAGAGGCCAGAGCGTTGTGAAATAAGCAGTTTCCCAAAGTGTGGTCTTTGAAACATTGATCCTACAAGATATTCCTTCAGTGGTCGTGAGTGGGAGATGCTGCATATTGTATTCTGTTTTGGGAGGGCTGCAGTGTATAATAGCATATTAAAAGATTTGAAAAGCCTTCCAGTATAAAAACCTGCTGAGATTTATTTAACTCACTTTGTTTTTCACATAACTCCCATTAACAGCCTGCAGTGAACACTCTGCCTATTTTTGGCAAATACTGAAGAGTTAAATAGTTTGGGGTGGTTTTTCTAAGGACTTTTCTTAGAGGAGATGGGGCTTGGGTCTTAAACAGTGTGGAAGGGAAGGGGATTGCATTCCAAGCAGAGGGGACAACATGATCTGTAGCACAGAGATGGAAACCGACTTGGCCGGGTCAAGGGTCCCATGGGGGTGGAGTGGGAATTTCATTTGGGTAAGAAGGTGGGGCCAGCTCAGCCTTGACGGCCAGGCTGAGGAATTTAGATTCTTTGTGGTGGGAGAACAGCCTTGGGATTCCAACAGTGAAATGATGTGACGGAGGAGACATGTAAGAAAGGTTACTCTGTGATGAGTGGTGGGTGGACAGCAGGCCAGGGTCAGGGAGCCTGGCTGGGTAGTCTATAATCTGGAAGGACGACTGGGGAGGGTGAGGGATTACTTTTGTTAGCCTGCCCTCAGGCCTCACCGTCTCCTAATGCTGCTTCCTCTCACTTTCTCCCCTCAGGAAGCCCTGGGTGTTGCCAAGGCGCAGGTGGAAATGGGAGCCCAAGTGCTGGATGTCAACATGGATGATGGCATGCTAGATGGTCCCAGTGCAATGACCAGATTTTGCAACTTAATTGCTTCCGAGCCTGACATTGCCAAGGTTATACAAAGTTAATATTTATCAAGGGAATCTACTTGTCTCGCTCTGTCACTCATTTAACTTTTTCAGTTGTCCCATTGATCTGTCAACTCAAGAACTGGTTTTCTGTTTTCCTATGTTGAAAGCACAGTGGTTTCTGATTGTCAGCTTTCTCAATTAACTGTAACCTTTTCAGTATAAAGCAAATTTGAGAGGGAGGTGACTTCAGTTTAGCTGTTTCCGAGGCCTTTGGGATGGGCCGTGAAAACTGATTGATTCTCCTCAGGGAGAACTCACTCTTCACGTCTCTGGAGGATATACTTACCTGTTCTGACCAAATCACTGGTTCCGTTCCCATAGACAAGGGAATTCAATTAATTCTTCCTTATTGCCAGAAGAAGGACCTTTTTAGCCTTGATAGATCAAGACAAAAATATAAAACAAGATTAAATCAAGATATTATGTCACTTTTACATTTGTTCTTTAAAAGGTGAAAGTTAATTTTTGTGTCAGTCCTTTAAAAAGTTTTAGATGGGTTTTAAAAACTTCAAAAATCTTACCTCATTTCTCTTCCATTAAATTTGTGATAAGGAGTGATTTTTTTGAAATTCTTTTTTGAGGAAACTTCCTTGTGCTTTAAGAGTTGCAATTTTCAGCTTAGGCTGTTGGTTTTTCATTAGGCTTCAGCAAACGCTTATGTTAGAAGTCTTGTGGTAAGCGCTGAATTACATTCTGCCATCTTTCATTTGTATCTTTAACTGTTTACTAAAAAGCCTCCTTACTCCTCTGGGAGTAAATATTTTGAGAATTTAAGGTGCAGAGAAACTAAATGACTTGTTCAAAGTCAGTCAGAATCAGGTGGAGCCAGTTGTTCACCAGCTTAGTAGTGGGAGGAGGCAAGGCCTTGAACTTGGCCCTCGTGTCCTCCGCGTCTCTGAAACGAGATAGTCATACCTGCTTTGCCTGATTGGTGAATTGTAGGGATGAAAGTGCCTTGTCAACTGGGAAAAATCTCATGTAATTTAAGAGATTGTTAGTGTTCTGATTGCCACAATAATTTCCTTATCTTTCTTTTTTTTTTTTATTGAGACAGAATCTCTCTCTTTTGCCTGGGCTAGAGTGCCGTGGCGTCAGCCTAGCTCACCTCAGACTCCTGGGCTCAAGTGATCCTCCTGGCTCAGCCTCCTGAGTAGCTGGGACTACAGGCATGTGCCACCATGCCCGGCTAATTTTTTTTTTTCTATTTTTAGTTGTCCGGCTAATTTCTTTCTGTTTAGTAGAGACACGGTCTTGCTCTTGCTGAGGCTGGTCTGGAACTCCTGACCTCAAGCTGTCCTCCCACCTTGGACTCCCAGAATGCTAGGATTACAGGTGTGAGCCACCACGCCCGGCCCCTATCTTTCTTGATTTTGACCTACTATCAAAATTTATTGGAGGCCAAATTTGGACCAATTGCATTAGAGTGTAAAAACATGTTACGAGTACATTTTCACCAGTAGGGTTGGAACACCAGACTATCAGCAAGCTCTTTAAAACATTGGCCTGATATGGTCATTGCATTTGACCCTTTTGTTAGCAAACTTTTGATTACTAGCATACTAAGAAAAATCAGTATCAGTAGCATCCTTGTTCTTTTTTGCTCTCCTTTGAGGGTGTGGCTTAGGAAATTTCTGTCTACTCGTTCTTCAGTCCTCAGTTGAAATGTCTCCTGCCATGGGAAGCTTTCCTTGAATTCTTCTTCACTTCTCTCCCGGCTTCATACACTGGATTTGGTGCCCCTGAAATATGCTTTCATGGCAGCCTGTGCTGCTTTTGTGCTCTAATGTTTACTGCACTTTGCACCATTACTTGTTTAATTATTTATCTTTGTAAGCTTCATGAAGCCAGGGACCTGTCTGCCTTACTATGGTCCCTAAATGGGACCTAGCATGGTAGTCACTTAATTATTTATTGCCTGGCTTAATTAAATAATGTGGCCAAGATCAGCTGCCCCATTTCATTTCTTTGTACCAATCTCATCCTTCCTTTAAGCCCTTCCTTTCACCTTTCCTGGAACAGAGGTATGAATTTAAAAGGAACCTATTTTCATCTGTGCATTTCAATTTTGTCCTTTATTTTAGTTACATACATCTGTTGAGTATTAGATCTACTTTTCTTTTCTAGCATTAAAACTCTTTGTTTTTTTCAGTCAGGAACTTGATTTGATTTTCTAAAGGGAAGATAAAATTTGAGTAACTTGGTTAGAGGGCTGTTTCCAAAGGGCATGAGGCTGAGCATTAACCCCTGAGTTAGATCATGGATGTCTGAATCCTATTTGAGGTGTTTGCAGTAGGGTTTAGGCACTTGAACAAGTGAACTAGTACTGAAGCCGGTGAACTGATCTTACTAATTCCATTCTTATGTTTAGCTATGATCGTTGAGTTATGAATTCCTGGTCCACACATAGATTCTCTTGTAAGACTGAAATTATTCCAAGTATTTTGGGCTTTAAGAACAAGTGCATTACAATTTTATCTTTGACACACTACTGTTATTTGTTTATTGTTTCCCTGAAGAAGAAATAGGAATATTTGGGTACTCCTGGAAGGGAGTTTGTGGTGACTTGTGGCCTCTCTGTGATTTTCTTGCCCTTCTGATCTCAGGTGCCCTTGTGCATCGACTCTTCCAATTTTGCTGTGATTGAAGCTGGGTTAAAGTGCTGTCAAGGGAAGTGCATTGTCAACAGCATCAGTCTGAAGGAGGGAGAGGAAGACTTCCTGGAGAAGGCCAGGAAGATTAAGCAGTTTGGAGCTGCGGTGGTGGTCATGGCTTTTGATGAAGAAGGACAGGTGAGTGACTTGTTTTGGCCTATCTCCATTGTGTTACCCAGGTTAGACAGCAGTGGGAGAAAAGGAAGTCTGAAACAGCTGTGTTTATACATACACATACATAATATCTACATGCAGGCATGCCACACTTAACGACGGGGATATGTTCTGAGAAATACATCATTAGGAGGTTTCATCATTGTGTGAACATCACAGAGTGTACTTACACAAACCTAGATGGTAGAGCCTACTACACACCTAGGTTATGTGGTCTAGGCTCCTAGGCTACAAACCTGTACAGCATGTCACTCTACTGAATACTGTAGGCAATGGTAATACAATGGTAAGTATTTGTGTATCTAAACATAGAAAATGTACTATAAAAATACAGTGTTACGATCTTTTGGGACCACTGTCCTGTATGCAATCTGTCATTGACTTAAATGTCATTATGTAGCACATGGCTGTGTATGAAAATTTAGTATGTAATAAAGTCTTTATATCAGTGGAGAAAGGTTGAATTATTCAATAAATGCTATTGGAATAACTGGCTATGCATTTGAAAGAAAATAAAGTTAGAGCCCTATTTCTCACCATATACTAAAATAAAGTCTACATTGTTTAAAGACCTAAAGGTAAAAAACCAAAATTCTAAAGAATATACAGGAAAATATTAATCTAAATTTGGGATGTGAAAGATCTTGCTAATTGAAGAGGCCAGAAAGAAAACTGATAGAGCTGTCCACATGAAAATGTAAAACTTTGTGGATCTTAAAGTCCACTGATTAAAAAAAAATTTTTTTAATGTAAAACTTTGTGTAGCAGAAGACATGGTACTATTTGTAACATGGCAGTGGGTCGATGTCCTTAATATGCAAAGAGTTTCTATGAATCACAAAGCAAAACATCCCAATCAACCCAATAAAAGAATGGACAAAGGAAATGAGTAAGTAACTGATAGAAAAAGAAATATTAATAACAAATAGCCAATAAACCTATGAGAAGATACTAAGTGTTGTAAGGATTAAAGAAATAAAAAAAAGTAAAGCAATAATGAGATTAGTTCCTTTATCAAATAGAAAAAAGCTAAATATTGATAAACAGCAACTCTCATACTATCTCTGTCGTGGAATCAGGATGGGGAACGTGAGAAGCTTCAAATATAATAGTTCAACTAGGTGATACACTGATTATTGTATTGTTATGTTTTATACTCAGATAACTTTTATACATATATTGTACTATGTGATATTTAACCTAAAACAATTTTAAAAAATCTATTCCATATGAATAAGCCTCTCTTTTCTTTTAATAGGTTGAATATGTAAGGGTATGTGTTCACCTTCATGGTAGCATTGTGGTAGCAAAAAGTTGAGAACACTTTAAGTGTCCGTTACTAGGGGAATACTTAAATCTTGGTACTTGCTGCATAGAATATTGTGCAGTGGTTAAAAAGAATGAGGTGATAGAACCATGTCTTCAGTATGTTGAAAGGTGAGAAAAAGGCTAGGTGTGGTGGCTCACGCCTGTAATCCTAGCACTTTGGGAGGTAGAGGCAGAAGGATCTCTTGAGGCCAAGAGTTCAAGAGCAGCCTGGCAACAGCGAGACCCAGTCTCTACAAAAAATAAGAAAAATTAGCCAAGCATGGTGGCCCATGTCTGTAGTCCCAGCTATGTGGGAGGCTGAGGCAGGAGGATTGCGTGAGCCCAGGAGTTTGAGGGGAGTTTGAGCTGTGATAACACCACTGTACTCTAGACTGGGCAAAAGAGAGAAACGCTGTCTCATTAAAAAAAAAAAAAAATGACATGATCCCAACTTTATTTAATAAAAAAAAATGTGTAGGCCGGGCGCAGTGGCTCACGCCTGTAATCCTAGCACTCCGGGAGGCCGAGGCGGGCGGATTGTTCTGAGCTCAGGAGTTCGAGACCAGCCTGAGCAAGAGCAAGACCCCGTCTCTACCAAAAAATGGAAAGAAATTAATTGGACAGCTAAAAATATATGTAGAAAAAACCAGCCGGGCATGGTGGCGCATGCCTGTAGTCCCAGCTACTTGGGAGGCTGAGACAGTAGGATTGCTTGAGCCCAGGAGTTTGAGGTTGCTGTGAGCTAGGCTAACGCCACGGCACTCGCCCCAGGCAAGAGAGTGAGACTCTGTCTCAAAAAAAAAAAAAAAAAAAAATGTGTATATGGATATATGTGTGTCAGTATAAGCAGAGAAAAAAATTTTGTGGTTGTCAGCTGAGGGTGGGGATGGTCTCAGATGGCGACATATTGACAATTAACAGGTGGCAAAATTACATGTACTTTTTCTTTTCTTTCTGTTTTTCTGTATTTTTGAGATAAAATTATTTGAAACAAAAGCATTATTTTGTACAAAAGGTACATTTTTATTGTAACAAAAATTCAAATAATCCAGAAGAGTGCAAAAGAGATAATTTTGATCACTAATGTGTATTGAACCTTAACTCATACAAAACAGGCACACAGCATACATTAAATCAGTCTTTCCTCCCAGCATATAAACTTTGGGTATATGTGCTTGTTATTTTTGTACATCACGTGAGGAAACTAAAGCCTAGAGACGTTACATGACTTGCTATTGTCACCCAGCTAGCAAGAGGTGGTGCTGGGATTCAGGCCGAGGAGATTTGGTTTCATTCATCAGGGCCTGTGCTAACTGGTCGGATAAAAGAATCCAGGAAGGCTGTCGGTGAAGAGTTGGCTGTCTTAGAAGAGATGGTCTCATCAAGCCCCTCTGAGGAGGAAACATTTGAAATCCTGAGTAAAGAAAGAGACAAAGCCATGAGGCCTTGATAGGGAAAAAGCAGAAGAGGTTCGGCAAATGGGAAATTTTGTCCGAACGAGATGACACTTGCCGTTCTATAACTCTATTCCCCCCCTCGGCAGAATGTTGGTATCTTCCCATCTTAGTAAATATGGATTATAAGTTTATCATATTTTATGGTTGAGTTATATTCCAGTATATGTTTTACTTAGTCTATTATTATATGAAATTGTGATTGTTTCTACATTTTTAGCAGCATGAACAGAGGCCAGTGAATATCCTGGTTCATGCAGCCCTTTCCCCTTGTAGAATTTTTCTTAGAGTCAGTTCATAGAAGTGGGGTTAATAGATCAAAGGGTGTGCACGGTTAATATTTTGATGCACATCGTTAAATTGTCCCGCTGAAAGGCCGTTATCTAGTTATCTTCTACTACTAGTTTAGTATGGTGGGACCTTTTGATATAATTTTTATTTTAATCAAAGGTATATCTGCCAGTAGTTAGAGAAACAAATAGTTCTGCAAAGCTTTTTATGAAAAACAGAAGTCCCCAGCCCTCCAGATCCCGAGGCAACCACTTTCACCTTTTTAAGCTGATTCACGTAGCATTTGTCTCTTTATCTTCAAATTCCGGCTTTAGTTTTTATTTATTGCCTTCCTGTGGTGGATAAGGATTTAGCTTTTCACCATTCCCTGCCTCCACTCCACAAATCTTTACTTTTGTCCCCCACTCCTGATATAGTTTGTTTTAGTTATATCCATTTTGGGTGCCTACATTATTAAATAGTGTAAAAGCTGAGCCATGCAGTGTACTGTGCTTGCTTTTCCTTGCCCACACCATTTGTTTTCCATAAAGTTAGTATTTTTTGTTTGCTTTGTTTCCTATATATTTCACCTTCAAAATGTCCCCGAGTTGTGTAAATCTCCAGTGTATCCAAGCACATTAAGTGGTGGATTGTCATTTTAATTTCTTGAAGAATTCTTCCTCCAGGTCTTCGGACTTGGCCTGGAAAGGCCGCTCAGTAGGCCCACTGCACCGCTGTCACTGGGAGATGTCCCTCACCTTCCTGCTGGGCTTCCTCTCGCCTGTCTCTCAGGTTTTCCTCCAAGAATAATTTCCTCATTCTCAGTTAATGCCCCCCCCTTGGTGGTAGCTTCTGTGAAAGAAAGCATGGCAGTAATTATTTTTGAACACTTATGTGTCTGAAAATGGCTTTATTCTACTTTTACCCTTAGTTGACAGTCATATGGGTAGAGGAGCACAAGCTTGAATTGTTCCGTGTTTTGCAAGTATGACTCCGTTGTCTTCTGGTTTCCGCTGGTATTGGCACGAAGTCCAGTGCTGTACTAACTCTCGATTATGTTTGTGTTCTTTATTTTTCCATTCTCTGGAGGCTTCTTGGATCTTCTTTGTCCACAGTGTTCTGAACTCTCACGGCAACGGGCCATCCGTTATGTGGGCACTCGGTAGCCCCCTTCATTCAGGAAGTACCTAGCCGCAGTTACAGGAAGTGTCCTTGAGCTGTTGCAGACTCTCTTTTGGTGCATGTATTATTCAGCTGTTGGATGTTTTGGACAGGCCGCCTAATTTTCTTTTCTCTTCTATTTTCCAACTTTGGTGTTTTGCTTTGCTCTGTATAGATTTCCATATCCACATTTATCCTCCAAACCCTCTATTGAGTTTTATTTCTTTTTCCAGCAGCTCTTTTTTATTGTCGAAATGTTCCTTTTAGAAATATATATATATAGGTAGCAACATGTTATTTTTAATGAGGCAAATACCTTCAACTATATCCTGAGCCTGTAGCACATGCCAGGCCCTGTTCTCATCTGTGAGAAGATAACAGAGAATAAAACCTAGTCCCTGTCCTTGTGTGATTTACACTCTTAGGGAAAAACGGAATAAATATAAATATACGTGTATGTATATGTGTAGCTAATAAACAATGTGTCTATGGTGTTGAGTATGGGGGAGGGAAAGGGAGAAGACAGGGGATCTGGAGTGCTGGGGTGGGGGATGCTAGTTTATGGGCTGGTCTGGGAAGGCCTCCTGGATAAGGTGACATTTTAGAAGAAGCCTGAAGGCAATGAGGAAGTGAGCAATGTGAAAACTCCAGGGAAGGGTGTTCTGGACATAGGAAGCCTTGAAGTAGATACACGCTCATCATGTCTGAAAACCAGCAGGGAGGCCAGGGTGGCTGGAGCAGAGGAGAGAGGAGGAGATTGGGAGGACACGAGGTTGGAAAGGTAGCAGGTCAGATCGTGTAGGGCCTTGTAGACCATTGTTAACACGTTTGTTTAACAAAAGCTGGGACACTGCTGAAGGATTTGACTGGAGGAATAAATGTGATCTGATTTATGTTTTAAACTTCTCTAGTTCTTTGTGGAGAATAGTTTGTTAGGACAAAGCAGAACTATCGGAGTTTATTGCTGTAATTCAGATGAGACATGGTGATGGTGAAGGCCAAGGTGGAGGCAATAGAGGATGTTGAAAGTCACTTGTTCATATATATATATAAATACACACACACACACACACACTTTTTTTTTTTTGAGACAGAGTCTCGCTCTGTAGCCCAGCTAGAGTGCAGTGGCATCATCATAGCTCACTACAACCTCAAACTCCTGGGCTCAAGCTATCCTCCTGCCTCAGCTCCCTAGTAGCTGGGACTGTAGGCATGCACCAGCACGCCTGGCTAATTTTTCTATTTTGAGTAGAGACAGTGTCTTGCTTTTACTCAGGCTGGTCTTGAACTCCTGAGCTCAAGTGATCCTCCTGCCTTGGCCTCCCAGAGTGCTAGGATGACAGGTGTGAGCCACTGTACCCAGCCTAGGTATATTTTTAACATAGAACCAGTGGGATTTGCCTTCACATTGGGTATGGGTTGTGAAAGAAAGAGGAGTCAGCGATAATTTCAGGATTTGTTGGTCTGGGCAGTTGAAAGGATGGAGCTATTGAGATAGGAAGAACCGTTAGAGAAGCAGATTGGGGATGGGGGAAGAAGTTTGGGTTTGGACACAGTATGTTTGTGGTGGGTATATTGAGTGTGGAGATAGGATTCCTTTGTTTGGCAATTATTTGTACACAGTTGGTGTTTAGAATAGTGAGACTGACTGAGCTCACCAAAGGAATGACTATAGAGAAAACGTCCTAGGCCTGAGTCTTAGAGCTGCAGTGCTTAGTGGCTGGGGAAAAGAAGAGACACCTTCAGAAGGATTTGGGAAGGAGCAGCCTGTTTGGTAGGAGGGGAGCCAGAGGAGAGGGTTTACTTAGAACCCAAGGGAAGAACAAGCTTCAAAGAGAAGTGCATGATCAGCTATTTAAAGAAATGTGGGTAGATCAAATAGGATGAGACCAAGAATTTACTATTGGTTTTAGAAATAGGGTCATTTGTGATCTTGCCGTACAGTTTCCAAGGAGATGAAAGCTTGTCGGGGAGGGTTCAAGAGAGAATAGGAGAAGAATAGAAGCGGCAAGTATAGGCAACTTTTTTGAGGAGGTTTGCCGTAAAGGGGAGCAAAGAAATAGAATGGAGACCCAGGGAGGGGAATATGAGGTTAAGAAAGGATGCGTGTGTTTGTGTATGTGTGTGTTTGTGTACAGATAACGTGGCAATGTTTTTCTGTAAGCTGATGGAAATGATCTGGCAGAGGGAGGGAGGGAGGAATTGATGCGGGAGAGAAAGGGGGCCTTTGCTAGATTCGTGACCTTGTGAGTTGACAGAGGTGGCAATCACTGTGTGAGTGGAGGGATGGTTTTAGATCAGGAGCGGTGCAGTTTGGTCACCGTGCAGGAAAGAAGGCAGGATAAAGAGTAAAGATCTGCAGGCACGCTTCCAATGTGCTCATGGGAGTCTGCGATTGCTTCTGTTTTCTCAGTGAAGTTGGAAGCAAGGTCAACTCTGAGAGTAAGAATGGAATGTTGTATGCCTCTTGGATCTGTGATGCTTAACCTGAACTGCAAAGGAGAATCGCTCTGTCAGGGAAGAGCAGTCACTGCTAGAGCTGCTAGAGCTGCTAGAGCTTTTTTTTTTTTTTTTTTTTAAGCGACCCGAGTCTCACTATGTTGCCCAGGCTGGAGTGCAGTGGCTATTCACAGGCACGATCCTACTACTGATCACCATGGGAGTTTTGACCCGCTCTGTTTCTGCCCTGGGCCGGTTCACCCCTCCTTAGGCAACCTGCTGGTCCCCCACTCCCAGGAGGTCACCATATTGATGCTGAACTGAGTGCGTACACCCAATAGGCATAGCACATTACAGCCCAGAACTCCTGGGCTCAAGCGATCCTCCTGCCTCAGCCTCCCTAGTAGCTGATACTACAGGCACATACCACCACGCCCAGCTCATTTTTCTGTTTTTAGTAGAGATGGGGTCTGGCTCTTGCTCAGACTGGTCTCAAACCCTGGCCTCAGGCAATTCTCCTGCCTCCCAAAGTGCTAGGATTATACTGTCAGCCACCATGCTGGTGGTGGCTCTGCTAGAGGTTTTAAAAAAAATACACACCCTTGGACTCTAGCCCTTGAGTTTCTGACTCATTTGGTCTGGAATGAAGCTGGCTTCAGTAATTTTAAAGCCTTAGAGGTGATACTCCTGTGTATTCTGGTTGAAAACCACTGGCAGAGGTTATCTCATTTAGTCCCCAGAGCAACTGCCGGGGGTGGTTGTCATTCCATTGTACAGCGAGCCAGTGTCATAAGTCCAGGACACGGGGTGGAACCAGGTTTTCACCCTTGGCCTGCCTCGTTTGAAGACTGGTGCAGTGTCACCTCATGCTTTGTTTATTGGCACTGCTTAAGGGCTTGTTATTGTTTAAGAACAAGTGTTCCCAATTTAGATCTGAATGTGACCATAAATAAAAAGTAAAGGTAGGAAAACATTCTTTAATTTGCTAGTTATAAAAGAAATACAGATTAGAGCAATATTTAGGTAATGTTTTATCCTTATACTAAATTAGTAAAAGTAAACTTAAAAATGATCAAAGTCTGTGCAGGTACAGCAGGGATAAAACAGAAACCTCGTTTGTTGTAGAGTGTGGTATAACTGGTACAGTCCTTTGAAAGATAATACCTATCATAATTGAAATGATTTTATTTTGTTTGATAATTTTTGATAATGTGAGGTTTCTTAGAAATATAATTATCCCATAATAGCAGAATAGACTGTATTAGTTTTTGTTTGCATATGTGTAGACTATATAAAAGAATGATCAATATCATCCTATAGATGCATCTATTATATGCAGCACATTTTCCTTGTTAAAATGATTTGAAAATAAATTTTCAACTTAATGGAGAAAATTAACCCCCATTGGGATATTGATTAGAATTAATCCTAATCTAGAAAATAATGAAGAATTAGTATCTTGCCAATATTCCAATTTGTCATTGAGGAACATGGAATGTCCCTCCAAGCACTCATTCAATGGAGTCTTACAGTTTTCCTTAAATAGAAAATAAGACCATTCCTAGGTATTTTGTGTTGGTTTGTTTTTTTGTTGTGATTGGCTTATTTTTCCATTGGTAAATATTTTTTCATTGGTAGTGATTAGTGATTTTTAGATTTTTATTTCATAATCAGCCTCTTTATTGAACTTAGAGAAACTGACAATGTTTTTCAGTTGAGTATCTTGGATTTTCAAATAGGATGTAGACTGTAGTAATATTAATAGTCCTAGGAGACTGAAGTCGGCACTTTTAGTTTTCCCTTGATTTTTACCTTGCAGAAGGTAATTGATCCAGGCCTAGGAGTAGATTCTCAAATTTTTTCCTCTGACCTTCTCTGAACTTTGTGGAAATCTGACATTTATTTCTGCATTTTAAGGGCCTCCTTTTTAGTGGCTGCAGGTAGAGCACCACTCCCTGGGTAAGATTGCATGGTTGAATATTTCTATTTCGGGGCCTTTCCCTATAAGATGGATTATATTTTTAATTCTTTGCTTATTAGAAAGAGACATACCTAGATCACCTTCAGAGATGGAGTTTTATGGCAGGGATATGAGGAATATAAGGCCTCCAAGCCACTGTTGTCCCTAAGACCTCCAAGCCCGGATGTTCAGTTGTCTCCCAGGAAAAAGAGTACAGCATGTAGTTGGCCTATGCCCCAAGCTTGGTGTCCCAGCTGGCCAGCATGCTCCCGGCATTCCTTCTGCTAAAAGAGAAGAATCGAGTAGGTTCAGTGTGCCGCCTGTTAGGATATTGGTATAATTTCATTCAGGCCTTAATATTTGACATTAAGTAGCATCTTTCTGCAAACAACATCTATTTGTAGAGTCTAGAGAAAGCTATCGTCAAGCCTTGGGTTGTGATGGTGATCATGCAGATGAGTCTGGATTCTGACTTCCTTATCAGCTGTGTCACTGTGGTCACTCTAAACCAGTGGCTCTCGCTTAACTGGGGCTGGTTTTGCCACTACAGGAGACATTTGGCAAAATCTGGGGAGATGTTTTTATTGTCACGACTGTGGTGGGGTGAAGAGTGCTACTTATATCTGGTAGGTAGAGGACAGGAAAGCTGCTAAAAATCCACAGCAAAGACTTACTGGGCTGGGTAACCCTGTTCTTAAGCCAGAGCAGCTTCTTTATCTGCCACTGCTTCTTCTCTGATGTGGCAGCCCGTGGAGAAAGGGCAAGCACGGTTTTGCATCGCAAGCCTCCTGTGCCAGGTCCTGGGCTGTGACACTGAGGACCAACGAGTGCTGGTAGCGGGCTCCCCTCCTTGTGGGGTTCAGCTGCTTTCGGGTTGTGGTAAAAGTGGGAGGAAGAACAGACGAGGCAGGGAAATTCAGGGCGGTTGGGTTCCAGGAAGGTGGGAAAAGCAGGGGTAGAGCTCGGTTTTAGGGCCACGTTGTTAAAAAGAACGCAAAGGTAGAGCATAGTTTATAGGTCTTACCTATACATTTTTGGGTGTTGGTTTAAAATAGCCAATGAATCAGTCTTTCTGCTGTTCCTATGAGCTGTCCGTTCCTACCGTGTCCCCCTCTGTACTCCGTCCTTGGAGGCACTAAAGCCCATCTGTCCTCTGTTCTATCTGGGGATTGATACATGGGTTAAGACTTTCCCTGCCTTTCTTCCCTCTCACTCCCCACAGAACTTGCATCTCCTCCTAGAGGGTGACATTTGAAACAACCTTGTCTTCTTTAAAAGTCCAGAAGTTTTCATGGTGGCCCCTGCAGTCCCTGGATCACAACTGAGACCCTTGGTTCTTCCCCAGTATTAGCTGTACAGAGATCGCCTCAGTCTTGTTTCCATCATGTCTGAACCCCCGTGCATTTCCTCCTCGACCCTGAGTTCTTGGCGTCCAGATGCTGCCTCGAGTATGAGCTCTGCCCAGGCCTCGGGTGAGCGTATTTTGGCCAGGAAGCATTCCAAGTTGGCTTTGAGTTTCTCACGACCCCGGCTCAGTGCTCTTCTCTGTTCCTCTCACCTGGGCACGACCTCAGCTGTCTTCATCTCACACCTTCTCTTCTGCCCTCGTGGCAGCCGCTCCTGCTGCCCAGGCTCCAGGTTTCCTAACCCTTGCCTTTGGCTGCTTGGTCCACACATTTGCCACAGTGGAGAATTCCATTCAAAAGATTTCCGAACTGAGCTCGTGCCCTTAGTGACCAAGGTGTCTTTTGCCATGGTTGCTCTTGGAAACTTCCTTTTTTCTAGCTTTTCCCTTCTTTCTTTTGATGTCCCTCTAATGGTGGCTCATGAGTCTTTCCATCACTTTTTTTCCTGAACTCTGTGGCAGCGGAATGGGCCTCTGTTTCCTCCGGTGTTCTCTGGCCCATCCTCAGCTAGTTCAGTGGGTTTGAAACCTTAAACCCACTTGGTGAGTTACTCCTGTTTCTTTTCTGCTCCTGTCGGGCTGCAGTACAACCAAATCTAGTTGTCTTCTACTCATTTTCTTTTTCTCACAGTGTCTGCCTTGATGACTAAATCAAAATTGTTTTTTCACATTTCTCCCTGAGTGTCTGATATTCTAGCAAAACCTGCGCAGTGTGCTTCTTGAGTAAAGCCTTCTACCCACTGGTCACTGTGTAGCTTCTCTGTGGCTTAAGAGTAGACCTGGTTGATAAAGTCATAAAAGGCATTGATTCCTTTCTTCTGGCCCCTTAGATTGTCACTGAGTTTCCCTCTACCCCAACCCAAGAAAATGCCACATCTCACCTATCAGTGGTTCTCATCCTGGCTGTACATTGGCATCACTAAGGGGCTTTTAAAAAAATTACTGCTGCTGAGGCCTCATCTCAAATTGTGATTTAACTTGTCTAGGGTGAGGTATTAGTATTAAAAAACAAACAAACAAAAATCCCTCTGGTTTATCGTAATATGCAGCTCGGGTTGAGAGCCCTTCCTGATGTAGGAAAGCCCATTCTGTTGTTTTGCCAAACTTCTACTTTGGATCTGTGAAATGCACGGGCATGATCAAGGCTTTATCAGTATGTCTGTCTCACAGCCCTGGCTGAGGAGTGAGACAGGGAACCTTGGAGAACCTGACATGCTAACATTCTCTTCATCCTGAGATTCAGTTGTTTATTAACAGACAGAGGTTGAGTGTGTGTTAATGGGGTAGGTGCTATGCTAGGTACAGCATGAGCAATTTGACAACGACTCTGTCCTTACAGAGGTTATTGTTGTTGACTCTATTCTGGCCCTAGAAATGAATTCCTGTCCTGTGAGGATGTCACTGTTTGTCCCACATGCAGTGCTGTCTTTGGTACGAGCTGAACCCCACACCCTACTCCCCTGTAGGTGACATACTACTCACCTCAGCCTGCCCAACTTGGCCAGATATTGTTTGTAGCTCAGAGAGAGAAATGACTAGGACCTTGACTTCATCTTCCAACCAGACTAGGTTACTAAGAAATACTAGTAGCACTGGTCACTCCTGTGCCTTCTTAGTGAGCTTAGCTGGGCCATGAACCTAGAGCCTAGAACTCTTATCTGGCTCTCTGGCGAAGGGTGAACTTTTAAAGTCCAAGACCAAAGACAGCTGTGGATGACCTACGCTGAACTGCTTTTTTCTGGGCACACATCTCAGTCTCAACCTTAACCTTGTCACTCTCACTGAAGGCAGTGAAAGTAAGTTGTTGAAGAAATCCCATTACAGAAAATAAGAGCTTGCCATCTCCCTTAAAGTCTGTACAGTGGGGCTGCAAAGCCCACTCCCCGTCTCCCTTTCTCCGGGCCCCTTGGTCTGCTAAGTCATGGGGGCACTTCCCAAGTAGGAGATGAAATCTAACCCCACCAGCTGCAGGGAGCAATTAAAGAGATCAAAGAGTACAGTTGGAAAAGAATACCAAAGTAGGTGAGTGATCAAAAGGCTAGGTGTACCAGTGAGTTCTTTGTGTAATTCTCCCACTGTTTTCTGGAGCGTGGAGCCTTACTAGATGTTCTTGGGCTATGTCAGCATCCTCAACTGCTCACCTCTGCGGAAGACTGCAACACGTATTTCAGTGGGGTCAGCCGTTTTTCAAGAACATTTTTCACATTCATTGAGAATTGACCTTCAGAATTATATATGACTTATTTTTTTTAGAATCACCAAAGTGAGAACAAGCAACCTTTTTTTTTTTAAAATAGATTTGATTTTTCGTACAACCAAAATCATTCAGAATAACTGGGATGTTGAAGGTGTAAATTTGATCTGAACACAGTTTCCATGACAAAGTTCAGAAATGCTTTGAGTAGCAGTATTCACGTATCCAACAATAATATCGAACACATACACTCTGACAGGCACTGCCCTGGGCACTGAGGATACAGCAAGGCTGACAATCTAGGTGGGGGAGATGAGTTGACAAATTAATAATCAGTAATAATAAGATAGTGTAGGAGGTGGACTGTGGCTACCTGCCTGAGCCTTGAGCCAAAGCTGAAGTCTGCTTACAGCACTGAGCAAAAGCTTTGAAAGTGATTAACACCCAGCTTCAAATGAAGGTAGTCCTGCTGTCTTAAACAGAACGTGGCAATCATTGGAGCAGGGGTCCACCAGCCCCAGTCAAAGCCAGCACAGACTGGTGACTGCCAAGATGAAGCCCAAAGTTGACCACTTATAGACCCTTTGCTTCATTTTAATGCTAAAAATCATGCCCAAGGGTGAAGATTTAACATGCTGATGAGACATGTGATATATGAAGAAGCGTGATCACCAAATGGGCAGCTGCCAACAAAACTCCGCCTCTACATGCTATGATTTTAATGCTTAGTGTTAACTTTCTCCCCTTTAAAAGTTCCCCAGTCCTTTGTTCAGAGAGCCAGTCTGGTTGCTCCTTAACCAGAACTGTCTCCCTTTTGTTTAAGCAAACCTCCCCCCTAAAAAGAAAGCCTTGCCTGTATAAATTCCTTTTTCAGTCTTGTGCCAGTTTCTATTGACTCAGGACCAAGAAAGAACCGTGAGGTCGGTAACAATAAAACAAATAAACGTAATAAACACGTTGCCAACTTAATGTAATTTCTAGAAAGAGATGCTCTGAAGAGTGGGAGAGATGGGAAGGGTGGGGGTAAGGCTGGCTAAGACAGGCTCTGAGAAGGGGACATTTGGGCAGAGACCTGAGTGATGTGAAGCACAAAGCCATGTCACAGTATGTTCTGGGCAGTGGCAGCGATAAATGAAAGACTCTGAGGTAGGAACAAGCTGGGAGGTTTCAGGAACATCAAAGGCGTAGGGGCAGAGGGTGTGGAGGAGGGACAGATGATAGGAAATGAAACTGGAGATGCAGACCAAGATTCTGAGGACGACGGGAAGCAGCCAGGGCTAAGAGCCTTGCTGGAGTCAGTGTTCTGCCTTCTACGGACATTATTTTGAGGGTAATACGAATTTGTACTTATGACTTAAGGCAAGTAGTAACAAGCCGGTGTTATGATGGATGGGGGTGAGGAATAAACACGTATTCTTGAGTCAACTTAGACTGTTACTGTGGGAAGATCCAAGAAAGCGATGGCAAGTGTCGCCTGGATGGTGGGTTAAGACACTGCAGGCAGGTCAAGAGAGGGAGGGAGGGACACTTAATTTTTAATCTCTTCTTTAGTAGTGTTTGAATTTTTATCACATGCGTGTATTTTTTAGAAGCCTATTTTCTCCTTTACCATATATGTTTGTGTGTAAGATTCGATTTTTTACAGAAACACTATAGCCGTCATGTTTGCAAAAACAGAAAGGGATCTTTAAACCATTTCCTCCAATGAGATAATTTGATAAATGTTTAGAGGCTGCTTGGCATTTGGGTTTCTGTGAAATCCAAGCAGTGACACTTGAGTACTTTCAACAAGTGAAATGTGCTGTTTCCATGGGTAGCATTTATTTTTTTCTATTTCAAATTACATCTTTTGTTCCTTTCCCCAGGCAACAGAAACAGACAACAAAATCAGCATCTGTACTCGGGCCTACCATCTACTTGTGAAAAAACTGGGCTTTAATCCAAATGATATCATCTTTGACCCTAATATCCTAACCATTGGTACTGGGATGGAGGAACACAACTTGTATGCTATTAATTATATCCATGCAACAAAAGTCATTAAAGTAAGTGTGAGTATTTTCTCTCTTCTACCCAAGACACGGCTCAGATTTATCGCTGGGGTCCAGTGAATGTTTAGAGCTAACATATATTTATTGACTTAATGACTTTGAACAACAATTAACATTCTAGTTTTTTTGGTGGGGGGAGTTATAACTCTAAAAATGCATTTAATGATTTGTTTTTACATTCTTTAAAATTTTATT
>NW_012152618.1:2607612-2609320 GCF_000956105.1 Propithecus coquereli | reverse complement strand
TTTTTAGTAGAGACGGGGTCTCACTCTTGCTCAGGCTGGTCTCGAATTCCTGACCTCGAGCGATCCACCTGCCTTGGCCTCCCAGAGTGCTAGGATTACAGGTGTGAGCCACCGCGCCCGGCCTTATATAATATTGTTTTAAATTATGAAGGTGTAATATACACACAGGAGAATATATAAAACATGAATATGGAGCATAATAAATAATTAATTATGAAGCATGTAATAGCTGTCACTTAGGTCCCGAAATAGAGCATGGCTAGTGCCTCCTTATCTCTCCTTTTATGGTTACACCTCATTCTGAATTTTATGATGCTACTTTGTTGCTTTTCTTCATAATTTTATCATTTCTATACATACATCATTTGCATCATTCATGGATTTTGTATTTGTGAATTCACCTACTCAGTAACATTTATTTGTGACCCCAAAGCCAATATTCGTGCAGCTTCTGCAGTTGTTTACGGATGTACCCATGTGCAGAGTGATGGAAAATCTGAGTGGCCCAACCCACATGTTTCCATGTGAGATCTAACATGGCTACAGTTCACCTGCTCATTTCTGCTCTCGTTCAATAAACAATTGTCCTTTTAGCAGTCTATGTAATGCCATGTTTTTCATATTTTTGTGCTTTTTGTTGGTGATTTTGGTTTTTAAAATGGTCCCCAAGCATAGTGCTAGTGTTCCTAAGTGCAAGGGGGCTGTGATGTGCTTCATGGAGAAAATACGTGTGTCAGCCAAGCTTCATTCAGGCGTGAGTTACAGTGCTGTTGGCCACGAAGTCAATGTTAATGAATCAGCAATACATATTAAATGAGGCGTCTTCGAACACACACACATAAAACAAGGTTATATATTGATTGGTTGATAAAAAATGTGGTGATGGGAGGCCCTGTATTGCCCCCGGGAGCCATGCTTCTGTATTCTCTAATTTCGTGTTTGTGGCGATTTCATAGAACCTAACTACCACAAAATAATAAGAGTCGACTGAATATCTAAATGATACAGTTTAGTTTTGCTTGCTTTTGAGCTTAATAAAAACAGAATCATAAGGTGATTATGCTTTTTTTTCCCTTACTCAAGCTCATTTTAAAGATTTATCTGTCTTACTGTACCCGTTAATTTTTTTTAATGTATAATATTCCATTTTATAACTATACCACAATGAACTGTTTACTGTTGACGAACATCTGGTTTGTTTCCAGCTTTTGGACATCATGAGCAATGCTGCTGTAAATATTCTTGTATATGTATCTTAGGCACAGATGCTTGAGTTTCTCATAGCATGTACCCAAGAAGTGGAGTGATTGGGTCATAGTGGTAGATAATAGCAAGCTGTCTCCCTAAATGCTTGGGCCAGTTCGTCCAGCAGTAGGTGACAGTTCCTGTTATTCCACATGCCTGCTGGTGCTCGATGTAATCATGGGTGTGGTGGAAACCTCAATTTCCTTTGTCCTTTCGTAATTGGTCAAGTTTATAGTGAACTAGGAAGTTTGTTCATTTAGGCGATGGGAGCCTTCTAGTAGCTTGTGCTTTCAATGAATAAGACGGGGTGAGGGGGTGTGAGAGTGTGTGTGTGTGTGTGTGTGTCTGCGTGTGTGCATATGCATGTGCTATCTCTGTCTCTTTCTTTCTCTGTCATTTATGCAGCAAATATTTTATGGAATACTCACTATGTATTATATTCTATCATGATCACTATAGATAT
>NW_012152618.1:2597790-2607562 GCF_000956105.1 Propithecus coquereli | reverse complement strand
TAATAAAAACAGAATCATAAGATGATTATGCTTTTTTTTCCTTACTCAAGCTCATTTTAAAGATTTATCTGTCTTACTGTAGCTGTTAATTTTTTTTAATGTATAATATTCCATTTTATAACTGTACCACAATAAACTGTTTACTGTTGACGAACATCTGGTTTGTTTCCAGCTTTTGGACATCATGAGCAATGCTGCTGTGAATATTCTTGTATATGTATCTTAGGCACAGATGCCTGAGTTTCTCATAGCATGTACCCAAGAAGTGGAGTGGTTGGGTCATAGTGGTAGATAATAGCAAGCTGTCTCCCTAAATGCTTGGGCCAGTTTGTCCAGCAGTAAGTGACAGTTCCTGTTACTCCACATGCCTGCTGGCGCTCGATGTAATCATGGGTGTGGTGGAAACCTCAATTTCCTTTGTCCTTTCATAATTGGTCAAGTTTATAGTGAACTAGGAAGTTTGTTCATTTAGGCGATGGGAGCCTTCTAGTAGCTTGTGCTTTCAATGAATAAGACAGGATGAGGAGGTGTGAGAGTGTGTGTGTGTTTGCGTGTGTGCATATGCATGTGCTATCTCTGTTTCTTTCTTTCTCTGTCATTTATGCAGCAAATATTTTATGGAACACTCACTATGTATTATATTCTATCATGATCACTATAGATATACACAGAGATACAGTAGAATTTTATATTTTTCCTTAGGGAGATTAGAGTCTAGCTAGAAAAACTATTCATGAAGCAGCACCTTTGTGACAACATAATATGGCAAGTTTTGGTCTATGTCTAGTAACAGGAGGCTCTGAATTACTTTGAACTTTATATATATATTTTTTACTTTCCATTCCTATATAAAGCTTAAGAGATGTGATTGCTGCTTTTGCCAAAATAGGGGAATCTCTTCACATTTTAAAATTTTGCTAGGACACGTTACCTGGAGCCAGAGTAAGTGGAGGTCTTTCCAACTTGTCCTTCTCCTTCCGAGGAATGGAAGCCATTCGAGAAGCAATGCATGGGGTTTTCCTGTACCACGCAATCAAGGTATGGCAGAAGACCTGTTTGTCCTGCTGAAACCAGCTTGTACCTGGGGCAGGGATTTTCAAACTTGGGCCCGTAGGCTAACTTTGGCCTACTGCCAGTTTCTGTAAATAAGATTTGATGGGGACGAAGCCACTCCCATTCACTTATATCTTGTCTATGGCTGCTTTTATGCTGCAACAGCAGGGTTGAGTAGTTGTGATAGAGACCATGGCCTAAAATATTTCCTATCTGGCCCTTTACGGAAAAAGTTTGCAGATGCCTGATTTAGGGTATCACTTGGAAATCCTCATTTTTCTTTTTATTGCCCTTAGTTTGGGATGGACATGGGGATAGTGAATGCTGGAAACCTCCCTGTGTATGATGATATCCATAAGGAACTTCTGCAGCTCTGTGAAGATCTCATCTGGAATAAAGACCCTGAGGCCACCGAGAAGCTCTTACGTTATGCTCAGGTAGAGACAAAAATGTTATAATGGATGCCTTTTTCCTATCTTTGAGTTTATTACTCACATATAGTTATTAGACCTTCATTGTGGAATAGAAGCAAGTATCTCAGCCTGTCTTTGGATCATTGAAGATTTCCACAGAGAGGTGCAAAGAAGGTGCTGTGGCTAGGGGTGAGGACTGAAACACATCATACCTAGGCTGCTTCGCTATTCTGAACTTAGCTTTCTTAATTCACAGAAACCTTTATTTATTTTAAAATGTAAAATTTATTTTTCTTGCACCAAAGCAACACATATTAATTCTAGAAAATTTACAAAAATACAGGTAAGCAAAGGGGGGAAATAAACATCACTCATACTCCCACCACCCAGAGTTAACCACTGTTGAGATTTTGTCATAACCTTCTAGTCATGCAGGGTTTTTTCTTTCTGCAAAATGAATATGCATTCATAGGTACATACACACACACATTTTTTACAAAAGTAAAATAATACTCTAGATGCTGTTTTTGGTAACAACCAAACCGTTTGTTTGGCAGTATACTGGGATCATATTTCCATTTTATTCAATATTTTTCTACCTCATCATTTAAAATGGCTACTTTGGATTTTCTTGTGTGGCTCTGTTCGTATTACTTGGTCCCCATTGATATGTTTAGGTTTTTATGCCTGTTTGTGTTAGAATCTGGTGCATCTGTAGCAAGATTCTGCAGTTCAAGGCTTGAGGTCTGTACATATTTGTTTCATTGATTGAGACAGAGTCTTGCTCTGTCACTGGGGCTAAAGTGCTATGGCGTCAGCTTAGTGAACAGCAACCTCAAACTCCTGGGCTCAAGTGATCCTCCCACCTTGGTCTCCCAAGTAGTTGGGACTAGAGGCATGTGACACCATGCCTGGCTAATTTTTTTCTATTTTTAGTAGGGCCAGGGTCTCACTCCTGCTCAGACTGGTCTTGAACTCCTAATCTCAAACGATCCTCTTGCCTGGGCCTCCTAGAGTGCTAGGATCACAGGCATGAGCCATCGCACCCGGCCTGTACATATCTGATTTATACAAATGAGAATAATTATAGCTAAGTCAAGAATCAGTTCCTCGTTTCCCACTTATGATATTAATATGTTAGGCACAGTCCTGGGCACATTGTCTGTCACAGATGCTGCTTCCTAGAATTCAGTTTAAGGAAAGATGAGAGTCTCGGCCATGGAACCTGGCCCCGTCCTGGTGGCCCTGCCCCCTCTGGCCCCGCCGCCATCTGTGATGGCTGGTTCCCCAAGACGTGCAGCCTGTGGCCCAACCAGGCCTTGTCACTGCAGGTGGAGAGCTGCTCCACCACTAGCACTCCCAGTATCAGGATGTCCTAGTCTTCTGCAGTAAGACCTAGGCAATGTGCTGGTGCTGGATGGCTGATCGGAGAGGGACGAGCTCTCCTACCAGGAGATGATGGCCAACCTGCCTCTCTGCAGCCATCCCAGCCCACGAAAGGTGCTGATCACTGGGGGTGGCGACGGGGGCGTCCTGCATGAGATGGTGAAGCACCTCTCTACGGAGTCTGTGGTCCCATGTGAGATTGATGAGGATGTCATCCAAGTCTCTAAGAAGTTCCTCCAGGCATGGTCTTTGGCTACTCCAACTCAAAGCTGACCCTACATGTGGGTGGTGGTTTTGAGTTCATGAAGCTGAACCAGGATGCCGTTGACATTATCATCACTGACTCCTCGGACCCCACGGGCCCTGCTAAAATCTTCTTCAAGGAATCCCATTACTAGCTTATGAAGACAGCCCTCAAGGAGGGCGTCATTCTCTGCTGCCAGGCCGAGTGGCATTGGCTGCTCCGGGACCTCATCAAGGAGACGCGGCAGTTCTGCAAGTCTCTCTTCCTGGTGGTGGGCTACGCCTGTGCACGATCCCCACCTACCCCAGCGTCCAGATTGGCTTCACGCTGTGCAACAAAAACCCAAACACCAGCTTCAGGGAGCCCATGCCACAACTGACATAGAAGCAGGTGGAACAGATGCAGCTGAAATACTACAACTCAAGCGTGCATTGGGCAGCCTTTGTGCCGAGTTTGCCCAAGGCCCTGAATGATGTGAGTTGTGCCTGGGTGTCACCGCTGCTCAGGACCTGGGACCAGGGAGCCTCCAGGGTGCCTAGGCCCCTCCAGCCCTGGACCAGACCTGCCAGCTCTCACCCACCGAGCAGGTGTTACAGGCGCCAGAATACTGCCCAGCCTGCCCTGCTGGGTGAACTGTCTGTGTGTCTCTCTGGGACATTCAGCCTCCAAGCCTACACCAGCTGTGTACAGCGCCGTCCTCTGCCTGTGTTCCCCCCCCCACTCAGCAAACACGTGTATTTATAACAACAAGAAAAAAAGAGATCTTTACCTCAAAATAACTTGCATTTTAATCTGTTTAGGAGAGTGATGGCAAGGAAAGACATTTTCCCCACAAAGCATGTTGGAAGAGTGGTAGGATGCTTTTGTGTCTGTTGCCAACTTTGTTAATGTTTTCCATGTTAGAATCTGACTTTAACTCTGACAGAACTGCTGACTTTTATTCTTCCACAGAAGAGTAATAAAATGTTCTGGAAGAAGGATAGGATAATATAGGATGAACTGCATCCTTGTTTTATCAGCCTTACTGGTTGCAAGACCTAGATTTCTGAAATTGCTTATGGAAGCCCTAGGGAGTTTAGACTTTGTGCCAGTGTGCACATGACCCTCCTTGGAGTTCCTTAAAACGCTTCTGCTTTCTCATAGGGACCCGGGACAGAATGTCTCAGGTCTTGGTTGTTGCAAACATAATCAAGTTCTGCTTTTCAGCTCATTACATAAGAAACACTCCCTAGATTTTTTTCTTTCCATTTCAATGACTATTTCTCACATAGACACAGCGTAGCGCTTTCTTATTCTTTGAACGTAGAGACATGGGTGTTAAACACCATTCAGTTTTCAGTCGTAGCTTATCTTCCACCTACTAGGGGGCCCTTCGTTAATAACTGTCTAAGACAGAATTCTGTTGAAGGCCAGAGGGGCGTCATAGCTTCTGTTATATAATCATGAAGTCGTCCTAGTGAGTTCTTGATTAGCTCATGAAATGATGAGCTATTTCATCTTTCCCCACCTGTCCGGAAGAAGGAGCTCCCTCACTTATTTGTAAGACCATTCCCATTTAAGGTTTTGTTGACACTCTCTTTTATCTCCAGCATTCTTTTTGGTCCGCGTTCACTTTTAGCTCTTGTTTACAAGTTTTCGTTTCTGTATATCTTGCTGAGCTGCCAAGAAGTTTGGCCCCTGGAGGCACAGCCGAAGTGAGGAAGATCTTAATAGCAATTGCAAGAGCTTAACAATCCATCATATAAGATTTCCTCCTTCTTAATGTAACCACAAGGACTTATTATAAGCCATTGACTCCTCTGTCAGGTAGGCTGTCTACATTCAAGGTGACTTCTGTTGTCAATAAGGGAGTTAACACATTAACTGCCATGTGAGTTGTATTTAACTCATGCTAGTTTTGAGCCCAGGGCCTCGTGAAGCAAAACCTGGGCAAAAAACCCTGCAGTTGTTTAGTGAAAATCTTACTTGTTGATGTTCTTATTGTTACAGTTAATATTTACAAATTAATTCTAAAAACGTGGATGAAATAAATAGAAGTCAATAAATTTCATTTGTCATTAAATTAGAAAGGATCGTTTTGTTATCCTGGTTTTTATTCTGTTTTCATAATAAAACACCATGGCCCCAAGGGAAAAAATTTTTTTTCTAGCGTGGCAGTCACTGTGTTAGTTAATAACCAAAACAGGTACACCCTGGTAACTCCCGGGAGTGGCCGGCTCTATAGCAATTCCTCAGGATACACGGGTGCAAATGGAGCATGAAAAGCAGGAATATTATGAGGTAAATAAGGGTTGAGGATGTTTTTTTCTTTGTAAGAGAACGATTATCTCTTTTTGTCATTAAATGATGAAGTTTATATCCAAGTCCTGTCTGATACATCATTGAACATGTTGGGAAGAATGCTCACCCTGATGTTCTTTAATCCCACATTTGGGGAGTAATGGGCTTTTTTTTTAAATAATTCTAACTGATGTGTGATAAGTTATTCTGGGGAATAAAAAATGATATGTCATGGTACCATATGATTTACATGAGTTTCTTTATTAAATGATACCCCACTGGAGGTCATGCCTCCATTGGACTGGAGGGATCACTGCTCTGGACAGATTGGCTCTTGAGCGACCCTGGATCTTGACAATGTCCTTGATGCTTTTCTTGGAGAGTTCCTCACATCTTCAGGTCTTCTGTTCCTTGATCTTTGCCGTGCGACCTCACTTTCTTTTCTGGCTTTCTCTGGAGCACTCTACTCCCCTTGCTGCGGGTCCGGTTTGGTAACCTGCATCACCACAAAGCTCCTGTGTGGCAGCAGCAACTCTGGAGTAGAAGCAAGTGTCTTGTCTCAAGGAGCGGCCAGCTGGACGTGACAGTTGCTTGGTCCTTTTGCTTGGTAGCTTCTATTTACTGAGCGTCCACAGTGTGCGTGGGGTCTGGTCTACCTGAGTGCGTGAAACTGTGCAGCACCTTGTATTTACGTCATGGGGAGCTCCCCATTCTCAACATGCCATCTTGTGCTTCCAAAATAACTGCTTTTAATTGGTACTGTTTCGTTTTAAGTATTGATTTTCTGAATCGTGTTGTTCAGGTTTGGAGTATAGCTATCCGGGGTGTCAGTTTTCATTCATCGCAGCCTCCAACACTTTATGAAATCTACTGGCCTTTGTATCCTCATTTGCCTCCGCCCATAATCACATATTATTGACTCCCTCTCTGCCCCACAAATCTGACATGTTGCAGTATTTTTCTGTGAACACACCAGGTCCTTTTTTCAAGAGTGGTTGGAACACTCTGTCCTGTTTTACACAGTAAATTCCATCCCTCAGGCAGGAATTGTTTGATTGTGTGGCTAATAGGACAAATGGTGTTTATGTGTATCAAGTGATAGAAATGTGAGCATTAGAAGGACTTTTTCTTTTTTAATTATACCATCTTGTTTAGATTTTTCAGTATATGAGAGAGCCCTTGTGTTACCATTATTCCATTTACCACGCTGGCTCTGAATCTTGGAGTTCTCCCCAGTTCCTTCCTAGTGTCTGTTACTTAATGCCCTTTCGTTTGTCCTGTCCTGCCCTCCTGTTACCACCACTGAGCCCAGGTCATGGGCATGGATTGTTAAAATATTCTCCCCTTTTTTGGGGTTCCCTTAAAAATGGTACTCTGAATGTTACTCTGTAGCTTCAGAACTCTGAATAGTATCCCCTCTCTACCCATGCAGTTACCTGGAAGGTTAAATTCAAACTCCACAGCATGGATTTTTGGCCCTCTGTGACTTGGCCTCTACCATCGTATACAAACATTGCTCCAGCAAAATCAGTTTTTGTTCAGCATTAATTCATTCAGCTAATATTTACTGAACTCTTGATTTGTGTCATGCACTTTCCTGAACTTAGGGATCTAACTGGTAAGATGGTAAGAGAGATGTTTACCCTCTCATAGCCTGGAGCTCAGTACAACATGCAGAAATGTACAGAGGCAGTTGTCATGCAGTGTGGCCAGTGCCGCAAAGGGGAAGTGCAGGACGCTGGGGGAATGCCGCGGGGGCCACTGACCGCAAAAGTGGGGGTGTTAGGGAAAGCTTCCCAAAGGGAGTGATGGGTGAGTGAGCCCTGGAAGAGTAATAGACAGCCAGGCCACGGTCTGGGATTGGAGTGTGGTGCTGCTGGCCTGCCAGGGCAGGGCATTGGCATCTAGCCAGAGTCTGGCGTTGTGGTAGGTACTGAATAAACGTGTGTCAGGTTAATAACATAAAGATCCAGAAGCGAAAAGATGATGCAAAACATTAGGAACTGAAAAGTTCCAGATGGCTGAAGTTTGTTGGGAATGGTGGTTGATGAGGCTGAAGATGAAGATTTCATCAGAAGATCAAGGCCGACCAGGGCATAGGAAGGCATGGTGAGGAGTTGGTACTGTGTCCTGAGAGCCACAGGGAACTTAGAAAGAGTTTCTTCACAGGGGAGCAGTTGGATCAGATTTGCATCTTGGCAAGGCCCCTCTGGCCACAGTGTGGAAGATGAATTGGACACCAGAGCGATTCTGGGCTGCGGAGCCCAGTTAGTTCTTGGACGGTGGAAGTGGGGTGGAGAGAAGAATGTTGAGGAGGTGGAATCATTAGGATGAGGTGGTTGAACATGAGGAATGAACGGAGATTCAAGGATGACACTTAGGTTTCTGGTTTGGGCAGCTGGTGTCACCAGGCGGGATGGAGAAAACAATGAAGTAGTGCAGTTTACCGTATGGGCTGTGATCGTTGCACTTTTGTCCTTTTGCTGAATCCGTCCCTTCTCAAGACCCAGCTTCTTTGAAGCCTTTCTTCCCCACCCCAGGTTATGATGACCACGCCTTCCTTAAAGCTCCTTTGTACCTAGTCTGTATTATACACTTGTTTAGCCCTTGACATATATACCCTCTTTCGTTTATCTTTCTTTGTGTATTTTCCACCTTCCTCATTTATGGCTGCGTTAGTCTGTTTTCTGTTGCTCTAACAGAATACCAGAGACTGGGTAATTTAAAAAGAAAAGAAGTTTATTTAGCTCACAGTTCTGGAGACCGGGAAGTCCAAGAGCATGGAGCTCGCTGGCATCTGGCGAGGGCCTTCTTGCTGGGTCATAGCATAGCAGAGGGCAAGAACAAGAGAGCCAGAGGGATAACAAAGCCACTCCCATGGTAGCAGCATCAATCCAGCCCTCATAATCCATTAATCCATTCATGAGGGCAGAGAGATTAAGTTTCTAACACATGAACTTTTGGGGGACACAGTCAAACCATAGAAATGGCAAAGTCCTCAAGAGCATCGTCCACGTCTTACACCTCTTGGTGTACCCACCCCAGGATGCTGTCTGACTCGCCTTCATCATGGCCTCTCCATGTTTGTCTGTGGGTAATAATGGAGGTCCTTGTCGAGAGCCTTGAAAGCTCATTGGGTTTGGAGTATAGCTTCTCTTACTGTCCTAGAGATAGTTTGTCCTAAGTTATTATCTTTAGGAAAGAAGGAAAGAAAAAAAATGGAGCCTTACTCTGTCTCTACTAAAAGTTCAAATCCTACAGGATTTTTCTCTTTCCCTCTCTCCTTCCCTCAAACATTTATTGAGATCATATTTCACGCTGGACCTTCTACTAGGGGCTGGAAATGTCGAAGAATAGGGCACAGGTGGGTTTTTTTTCCTGTCAAACAGTTCAGTAAGTGACCAGTTGTACCCGTTTCTTGGTCCCAATTTCAATTCAGACTCACGGCAAAGGAGGGAAGAAAGTCACCCAGACTGACGAGTGGAGGGGCGGGCCCGTGGAGGAGCGCCTGGAGTACGCCCTGGTGAAGGTGGGTGATGGGGGCCTGGGCTGGAGGGCGGGGAGCTCGCCGCGGCTGTCTGGCGCTGTTGCTGGAGGTGTGGTGCTGACAGCCGTCGGGCAAGGAGATGCCCTTCTCCACCTGGGGAGGTCCTCCCACCCCCTGCCAGCGGCACATTTGACAGTGTCCAGAGACATTTTTGGTTCTCACAACCGTACGTGGGAGGTATTACTGGCATCTGGTGCCCAGAGATGCTGCTAAACATCCTACCGTGCACAGAACGGCCCCACACAATAAAGAATTTTCCAGCCCAAATGTCAGTAGTGCTAATGCCGAGAACCCCGTCCTAGACCAAGTTGTTGTCCGTCAGCGAGTCCGTCCTGGCTCTTCTACTGAGAGTTGGAATTTTAGGTAAGAGAAATAATCTCTTGGCTTCCTCATTTGTGAGTCTGGAGAAGCTTGGAGTTCTTTTTTTGTCTCTAGAATTTAACTTTTAACTCTTGGACCTTTTGAGATTCACATATTTCGGTTTGTGGAACTAGTCAGCCACATCCAGGGATCACTGGGCTCGGGACTCTGGGGCGGGGCTTGCCAGTGAGTGCCAGAGAGGTCAGTGGAGGCTTCATGGATTTGAACTTCACCGAAGGGCCCCGCCCAGTGCTATTCCTCCCCAGCCCCCCAACGTGACAGTGGGAGAACACACTGATTTCACCACAGGTATTTATTAAACACTAGAGTGTTTAATAAAATACATTTAATTATGCATTTGAACTTATTAGTCCTCCTTCTCTCGATAATAGCTCACTTTTACTGAGGCACTAACTTTTTAAAAAACATTTTTAAATTGGACAGATAAAATTATTGGGTGCTGTTCCTTCCACCTTTTGACTATTGTGA
>NW_012152618.1:2591406-2597645 GCF_000956105.1 Propithecus coquereli | reverse complement strand
CTGTCATAATATTATAATTGAGGAAACTGAGGCTTAATAAATTGCCAAAATTAATGTCAGGAGCCAGATTCGAACCTTTGCAGTCTGATACTGGAACCCATGCTCTTTTTTAAGCATTTCCATGATTCGTTCTTCGTTGGCTGTTTGGATTCAAGCCAATTTTTTAATGTGATTTTTTTTTTCTTTTTTTAATAGGGCATTGAAAAACATATTATTGAAGATACCGAGGAAGCCAGGTTAAACCAGGAAAAATATCCCCGACCTCTGAATATAATTGAAGGACCCCTGATGAATGGCATGAAAATTGTTGGTGATCTTTTTGGAGCTGGAAAAATGTTTCTACCTCAGGTCGGCAAAAGATGGAGAGACATTTTCACAACTGAATCTCTCGTGTATCTTTTAATAAAGATCTGGGGTATAATTCCCAGGCTTTAATTTGGACAAGGGATCGTGGGCATTATCTATCTGGTCATTCCTTCTCTGATTGTATTTAGCAGCCAAGTCTGGAAAAATTCATCCTTACAGTGATGTGGAGGTTAGAGATCATCTTAAAATTTTTAGCATCATAATCTTTTTTTTCTAATTTATGTTCTAATGGGGCCTCTTCTTGCCCCCAATGCCTATCCCTCGCCCTCAAAAGTAAAATAAAACCCAAGATAAATGTAAAGTTACTAATATTAAGATTTGATTTGACCATCAGCCAGTGTTCATCTTTAAGGATGCATATTTTGAGAAAAATATTACTGTTTTAAATAATGGTACATTAAATGACGTGTTTTAAGTAAAACCAGAACTCTGTTTGGTTTACATCAGCTACTAACCACATTGGTTAATAAATACTGTTGAGCATCTAGGTTAGTGGCTGAGAGGCAAATGAAAACCTAAAAGGCCTTCTTCTTGCTTATGCTTAAGGTTTAATTTTAAGTGAATTGTAGTGCTGGGGATTGAGAAGAGAAGGCTGGGAAGAGCTTGTAGGAGGGAAGCCTGGAACTTGATGGATATGTAGAACTTGAAGGAGTGATAGATAGAAGGCCTTCTTAGAGAGAACAACAGCAAGCCCAAGTTCAGAGGCCAGAAATTGCATTTGATTTCTAGTTTTGCTTTCCCTCTGCTGTGCCTGATTCATTGGCTCTCCCTGCAGGGAACTTACTTATCCTGCCCACCGTCAAAAGCAGACTCCGGTGTAGCTGGCTTGAGGTCAAAGCACACGTTCTTAATTTGTGCCAAAATTTCGCAAGTGGCCGTGAGAGTCGTTCCTGTGGCTTGGAAAAGACGCTTGACTCTGTGCTTTTTTTCTCAGGTTATAAAGTCAGCCCGGGTCATGAAGAAGGCTGTTGGCCACCTTATCCCCTTCATGGAAAAAGAAAGAGAAGAAACCAGAGTGCTTAATGGCACAGTAGAGGAAGAGGCAAGTCTTTGTCCAGGCCTGTGGGGCTTTAAGGAACTGGCCTGGGAGACGCTTGCCGAGGGGTGAGGGTAGGGCCTGAGCACTCAGGCTTGCGGTGCTTGTCATTCAAGATAAGTACAGAAATGATCCAGCGTCTGTCCCTTTTCTACCAAGTATCAGAATACTCTGGGATTTTCTTCTGAACGTGGCTTTATGAAATTTTTAATATAGACATAATTTTTCAATCAGAGCCCATGTTTTTGAGACAAAACCTGTTCATTCCTTTGCTCCTTCATTAACTGACAATTTCCAAAGCTTCTACTTTGTGCCAAGTGCTGTGCTAGACACTAGCTACACAGATATGTCCCTGCCCTTGAGGTAACTGGGTAATGTTTGTTTTTGGAAAACTCTCACCTGAATATTCTCTCTCTCCTGGTGGTGTCCTTGGCACCACTTCTGGATTCAATTTGATTCTTATTGGCTGCACCACCCGAGTAAATCATTAAGCCTTTTGACCTTGTTTAGCTCCCCGTGAAGCTCAGTTAGCTTTGGCCCCCAGGATTCTGAATTCTTAAATTGATCCAAGTTTGTGAATGGCTCAGATGTAGTGTTTATAAAAACTCCTCTTGCTTTCCTTGCCTTTTTTTCCTTTTCTCTCTCTCTCTAATTATGTATGTATGGATGCATTACAGGTCCCAGGTAGGAGAATTTTTTTCTTTTGAGGGAGGGGCCTGCTGACAAGCTGACAGTGCAAAGTATGACGAGAAAGCAAATCAGATTCCCTCTGCATGGGCCGTTGGGTTGTTTTTCAGATTCTGATGGAACATACACATACACTTAACCTAACTCCTTCCTCTCCCTTAACTGCTAATAATATACATTTGTCAAACAATTTTTTGCAGTTAAGAATGCAGTCTTCAGCGTTGGGGCTGTTTTGTGTTTGAACCTCAACTGTTCTTTGAGTTAGTAGAACCCACGATCTTGGTTCAAGCCCCTTGGCCAGGCAACGAGGGGGCCTCTTTGGAACTGCTCAGGCTTCCAACATTTTGCTTGCAGAGCATATGATTTGAGTCCTGGATCTATTTTTGAGGTTGTCTTGGTTGTATTAAATTACTTTTCATGCTGACCCTGTATGGCTTGGAGAACTAGGTGATCTTGCTCTAACCATGCCCAGCCATGCTGAGGGGCTCCACTTACTCCCCAGGACCCTTACCAAGGCACCATCGTGCTGGCCACCGTCAAAGGAGACGTGCACGACATAGGCAAGAACATCGTTGGAGTCGTCCTCGGCTGCAATAATTTCAGGTAAGTTAGGACCTCGCCTCTTTCAACTCTTTTCTTTTAAAAATGAAAAGCTTTTTTAACAAGGTAATTCTTTATTGGGTGGAGGTGGGTAGGACATGGCAGTGGATTTTAGAGGTTATTTTTTATTTCTTTTCACTTGCTGTATTTTCACATTTTCTGCAGTGAACGCAGCATTTCGAATGAAATAAGTTGGTAATATCTATAATGTGTTCGATAAGGACAAAATAGTAAAAGCTATTCAAGCGGGATTGCAGCAGCCAAGAGGATTCCTGGAAATGGACCTTGTGACCGAGACTCTAGTGGCTGGAGCATCAGGCTTCTTCCCAGAGCCAGTGGTGCGCATCACATTCCCTTCTTCCTCTCAACAAGCTGGCAGATTTTAGAACCAAACTCTTCTGAAATCTTGGCTAAATGGAGTTTTCCAGGAAGGCTTCGTCTGTACAAGTCTCCCTTTGCTTTGCTTAGAGCAGGACCGTGTGTCCTTTTTGGTGGTAGTGAAGCTAGTTTTTGGAATGTTGCATACAAGTAAAACCCCTTTCTGATATCTCTCATTATAATGAATAAATATTCATAACAAAGTTATTTCCATGTGGCTGCTGATGACCTGTACTAAGTATATACTTTGCTCAGATTTGAGCATATTCTTTATAATGAACAGCCTTCCCTGGGCCATGTCTAGCTAAAAGTCCTTTTGAGTCATGGACTTCTTTCCAATGTGCTGTTTTTTCCAGATAGAGAAGTGAGAATTGACTGGAGTCATAGTTGTGCCCCTAAGAAGTCTTTTCTTTATTGTCTAGTAACAATGGCCTTTTAAGCCCCCTTCCTACTGTCCACATTTTTATTCATCTCTGTCTTCAAGGCTAAGTAAATGCAGATGGAGGACCAGTGTCAGGAAGGCACGTTTTCCCTCTCTCTTCACAAACACTTCTATTTGCCTGCTCACTTACTATCAAAGACTTCCTCTCCTAGTCTTAGAAGTGAGGAATACTGTTTATATCAATTTATTTATTATTTTTTAAAAAATACAAACATACTAGAGATTGCTTATTATAATGAGATTTTACCTATATGATAAGTATTTGGATAAGGTGTTTGCTTCCTAAAATACACAAGACATTTCTGTTGTTGTCTCACTTTTTCAAACATAATGTTGTTGGTTTCTGTTCGCATTCATCACAGCCAGTTAAAATTCAGTTCATTTAATAAATGTTTATACATCACCTGCTCCATACCAGGCATTCTGCTAGAGCAGGGGTGGGGAACCTTTTCATGTTGGAAGGCTGCATTAGTTCAGCTGTAATCAAATAAGGCCACATTCAAGGAACTTCAATTAGATATACTTTAAAATGTACATTATTTTGTAAAAATCTAACTATTATGTACTTAATAATTTAAAAAAATGAAAACTGTTGATTTTAAAGTTAACTAACCTTTTAGTGACTTTGTTGTGTCTGCTTTTTGTTGGAAAGCATTTGAATATTTGGTTGAACCATGGAGGTCCGCAGTTTCAGTTCATCCTCTAGATGGGTATCAGTCATTTGTGACCTTAAGGGCATCTTGGTTTAGGTTAGATAGGAGAATGTAGATTCACATCAATAAGTGGTTGAAAAGGAAGAAAGCATTTTTCGGGCATGTTGCCAAAGGCGTGGGTATTCTGCATTTTTCCCTATTTCAACTGGATATTTCTTAGCATCAAACAATGACTTCAAAATGTCATCTACTGAGAGCTCAATTAATTCCATTTGTAGTTCTTTAGGTGCCTTGGTGATATGCACTAGGTGGGGCTGAAATGCTAATTTGAGTGTGATGTCATGATTCTTAAAGTCAGTGAACCTTTCATTGTATTCTCCAATTAATAGGTCTATAACAGCTGCGTATACTTCAGATGATTTGCATATATCATCCTGCTCATCAATGACCTTTGCTAACTGGGAAAAGTTCCTCCGAAATTTTCCTTTTGAAGAAGTGTTTTGAAAAAAGATAGAATTTTTTTCGAAAAGCTTAGATTTTTTGCCACGTATCATATATAGACTTTATCTTGCAAAGAAATATTTAAGTTGTTGTGATTTGACATGATATCACACAGAAATGCTGCATTCCTATAAGATATCTTTCAATAATTCACATTGCTGATGCTGTTCTTCATAAAATTTAACTATCTGTCCTCGCAGAGATAAAATTTTGGCTAACACCTGTCCCTGCCGTAGCCAACACACTTTAGAATGATATGGCAAATCCACACTGAATACCTCATGCTTCAACTTTAGCATGCTACAAAACCATGGATACCAGTTGCATTTGTGCTACAATACTTAGAACTTGTTGCAGAGTGTCACTTAAAATAGTAGCTTTAGCACAGAGATTTTGCTGATGCAATACAATGAAAAGAAATGAGAGCATCTGGATCTGTTAATCTTTTTTTTGTCTGTGCAGTAAACCCTTCATGTTTTCCTGTCATGGAAGGTGCACTGTCTGTACATACACTCACTAAATTCACCAGATTCAATACAACTTTATGACATTCATCTTGAAAATTGTTGAAGATGTCTATTCCCCATGTTCTGTTTGTAAGAGTGCCCAGAGCAGGTAACTCTTTGTAGCAAAAAAAAATCTTCTGTCATTACCCAAATGAAGTATAAAACCTGCTCCGAGTCAGTAGTATCAGCTGATTCATCCAAAGTGATTGAATAATATATATTTTCCTTATGAAGTATTGTATGAATTTGTTCTGTTAAGTTGAAGGCTAATTCATGCTGCCGGTCAGTTATGGTTCTTGAATGAGGCAGTTGTTTGTACTTTGAAATTTCATTAGGGTCTAAGCATCCTGCAGCTTCAACAATGCATTCTTCTTTCACAATTTCTACATCACTAAATGGCTTCCCCTTTTTTCCTGAGTATATAAGGTACTTTATAAGTTGCTTCTGTGGCATTATTTCCAGGTCTTATTTCTGCTTGAATGAATTGTCTTTGCTTTTGCTTTTCATCTTTTAATTTCTGCAATACAACCTTTCGTGCCTCTCCCTCTAATTTAAAATATTTGTGGTCCTTATGAGTGTTATAATTCTGATGAGCGTTGAATTTCTTTAATGTTAATATTATAATATCACAAAGCAAGCAAGTCATCTTATCTTTAGCAGAAACAAGATAATATTGCAATTCCCAGTCCTCATTAAAAAATGTTTTCTTCAGCGTTCTCTTGATCTTCTTTGACAATGATGGGCTGCTAAGCAAACAATTAAAAAATACTGTCGCTGTGTAATTATTCACAAATTTCACTTCAAACAGAAACAGTGCACCATTGTCAAAAGCTGATAACAGACTGGTGTGCTCGACCCCCATAAACTCTTGCCAGCCAGCCTCGTGCGGTCATGGCACCAGTCAGGCGGGGGAAGTTAGAACTAAATCATGAGTGTAGCAGCAATTTAGCTCTTATGGCTTATGAATATTCTAATTGTGCCGGTCAGTCTGGGAGGATTATTTTGTTGAAACTTATTTTATTCTTTGATATTTTAAGTACACTCATTTAAAAAATAAAATAAAAATAGGC
>NW_012152618.1:2531056-2591021 GCF_000956105.1 Propithecus coquereli | reverse complement strand
AAAATGTATTAATAAAAATAAAAGGATTTGTTCTGTAAAATTTGGATTTAGTCAAAAGGCTGCACTTAAGGATCTAGAAGGCCACATGTGGCCTCAAGGCTGCAGGTTCCCCACCCCTGTGTTAGAGACGTCAGCATGAGTTAGTTGACTTTTTGCCTTCCCAGAAGTTTACTGTTTCTGAGGCTAAATAGCCAGGTACACAGTCAACCTTGATAATGGGACAAGAACCATTAACGAAAGTGACTTGTAGGTAAACTTCTTAAAAGCAATTCTTGAGATATCATTGTCATGTGTTTTATCATTACTTATTTTGATCAATGGATACTTAGCTGAGAGGAGCATACTCGGAATATTTTTTCCCCTAGTCTTAAAGACAATTTTAAGAGGCCAGGGAGAAGTGTGGTGGTTCTCCAGGGTGCTACTAGAATGAACGTCAGCAGTTTTGACGACTCCTTATTAAGCCTGAGGCTTTCCTGCAGCAAGTTGGTTTCCTCTGTCTTGTGCATTGAGGGTTTGCTTGTCTTTGCTAATAAGTCTAACTGGAGAAACATCTTCTGATAGAACTTTGATTTCTTTTTACAAAAGTGTAAATGAACGTGCAAACTTCCTGTCAAACAGCCCTCTGGCTTGTGTCTCAAAACACATGGACTCTTGCGTTGGTGAGTTTATTTTTGTGGTGTCAGCTAGTAGACAAGTGCGGCTGGAGATCTGCCTTCTGGAGGAATGTTTGCTTTTGCTGAGTGTCAGTGCCAGGCTAGTGTGCTTGGGGGAATCACCCAGCTAGTGAAGTGACTCCTGCAAACTAGTCAGTGTCAAATCCTTCTTTTTCCTAACTTATTTTCATTGATGCAGTAAGTCTCACGAAATGATAACGGTGGTTTTTCTTGGTCAGGAACAAAGAAGTGAAGAGCCAAAAAGGATAGTTCTATTTTGACAATGAATTTTTTTATGAGGAAGATGATATGATGTAATAGAATTTGCAAATTTGAGGATTTGCATAGAAGTAGGGATGTTTTCACCTAGAGTCTACTGATACCTGATATTTATGTACCACATCATAATTTATACAGTGCTTTTATTGTATATAACTGATTTTTTTCTTTGTCATTTTTTTTGTTTGTTTGTTTTGGTTCTTTTCTTTTCTTTCATCCTTTCTTTTCATGGTTTTGACCCTACTCTATCTGCATCAGAGTTACTGGATTTCTCATTTTACAGATGAGAAAACTGAGGCTTAGAGAACTTCAGTGATTTCTTTATGGTGTCACGGCTAGCAAGTGGCAGGGCTTCTGATTCCCAAAGCTGGGACTTTGTGTACTGGATCACTTTACTTTCCAATATTTTTTTGACTTGCAAACAACTTTAATGTCTAATATCAATACGAGGCATATCTTTTTTATTGCATTTCCCTTTATTGAGCTTCACAGATATTTCTTTTTTTACAAATTGAAGGTTTGTGGCAACCCTGCATTAAGCAAGTCTCTTGGTGCCATTTTTCCAATAGCATGCGCTCACTTCATGTCTCTGTGTTGCATTTTGCTAATTCTCACAATATTTCACACTCATTATGATATCTATTATGATTATCTGTGATCAGTGATCTTTGCTCTTACTGTAATAATTGTTTTGGGGCACTATGAACCATGCCCATATAAGACGTCAAACTTAATCCATAAATGTTTGTGTTCTGGCTGCTACACTGACTAGCCATTCTCTTCTCCCATCTCTGTCTCTCTCTCAGGCCTCCCTATTCCCTGAAAAACAACAATATTGAAATTAGGCCAATTAACAACCTTACCATGGCCTCTAAATGTTCAAGTGAAAGGAAGAGTTGCATGTCTCTCACTTTAAACGAGAAGCTAGAAATGATTAAGTTTAATTAGGAAGTCATGTCAAAAGCTGAGATAGGCCAAAAGCTAGGCCTCTTGTGCTAAACAGCCTGTTGTGAATGCAAAGGAAAAGTTCTTGAAGGAATTTAAAAGTGCTAGTCTAGTGAATACACAAATGATAAAGGAAGTGAAACAACTTTATTGCTGATACGGAGAAAGTTTGAGTGGTCTGGGTAGATCAAACTAGCCACAGCACTCCCTAAATCAAAGCCTAATCCAGAGCAAGGCCTGAACTCCCTTCAATTCTGCGAAGGCTAAGAGAGTTGAGGAAGCTGCAGAAGAAAAGTTGGAAGCTAGCAGAGGTTGGTTCATGATATTTAAGGAAAGGAACCATCTCCATGACATAAAAGTACAAGGTGAAGCAGCAAGTGCTGACGTAGAAGCTGCAGCAAATTATCCAGAAGATCTAGCTAAGATCATTGATGAAGGTGGCAACGCTAAACAGGTTTTCAGTGTAGACTAAACAGCTTTCCATTGGAAGAAGATGCCATCTAGGACTTCATAGCTAGAGAGGAGAAGGCAATGGTTGACTTCAAAGGACAGGCTGACTTTCTTGTTAGGGGCTAATGCAGCTGGTGACTTTAAGTTGAAGTCAGTGCTCATTGACTATTCTGAAAATCCTAGGCCTTTTAAGAATTATGCTAAATCTACTCTGTCTGTGCTCTATAAATGCAACAATAAAGCCTAGATGACAGTACATCTGTTTATAGCCTAGTTTACTTAATATTTTAAGCCCACTGTTGAGACCTACTGCTCAGAAAAAAAGATTCATTTCAAAATATTACTGCTCATTGACAACGCACCTGGTCACCCAAGAGCTCTGATGGAGATGAATGTTGTTTCCATACCTTCTAACACAACATCATTCTGCAGCCCATGGGTCAAGGAATAATTTTGACTTTCAAGTCTCATTAAGAAATACATTTCGTAAAGCTATAGCTGCCATAGATAGTGATTCCTCAGATGGATCTAAGCAAGGTAAATTGAAAACATTCTGAAAGGATTCTCCATTCTAGATGCCATTAAGAACATTCATGATTCATGGGAGGAGATCAAAATACCAACATTACCAGGAATTTGGAAGAAATTGATTCCAGCACTCATAGATGACTTTGAAGTGTTCAAGACTTCAGTAGAGGAAGTAATTGCATATGTAGTGGAAATAGCTGGAGAGCTTGAATGGAAGTGGAGCCTGAGGATGTGACTGAATTGCTGCAATCTCATGATCACACTTGAACACATGAGGAGTTGCATCTTATTGCTGAGCAAAGAAAGTAGTTGCTTGAGATGGAATCTACTCCTGGCGAAGAAGCCGTGAGCATTGTTGAAATGACAGCAAGAATTTAGAATATTATGTAAACTTAGATGATAAAGCAGCAGCAGGATTTGAGAGAATTGACTCCAGTTGTGAAAGAAGTTCTACGGTGGATAAAAAGCTGTCTAACAGCATTGCATGTTCCAGAGAGATCTTTCATGACAGGAAGAGTCAGTTGATGCAGGAGCTTCATTTTTGTCTCATTTTGAGGAATTGCCACAGCCACTGCGACCTTCAGCAGCCACCACCCTGATCAGTTAGCAGTCAACACACAGGCAAGACCCTCCACCAGTAAAAAGATTATGACTTGCTAAAGGCTCAGATGACCATTAGCATTTCTTTAAGCAGTAAAATATTTTTAAATTAAGGTATATACTTTGTTTTCTTAGACATAATGCTATTGCAAACTTAATAGACAGCAGTGTAGTATAAACACAACTTTTATATGTATTGGGAAACCAAAAAATTCATGCTACTCACTTGATTGCAATATTAGCTTTATTGCAGCGGTGTGGAACCGAACCCACAGTATCACAGAGGTTTGCCTGTATTCTAAATTTCCCTTAAGAAATAATTTAGAATATTTAGAAATATTTTTTATCAGATATTTGATTTACATTAAAATTGATTTTAGACATGCTCTCTAATAATAATGATAGAAAAGACAAATGTGGACTTTTTCCATTTAACAGATGCACATTGTTTAATCGTATAAGAAAAAAGTATGCTATATCATTAGAAATGTTAAAATTATATATCATACATCTAGTACTTTAAAAAATATGGATTCGGTGAAAAGAATAATGAGGCATATTTCTATTTTAACTGGTGGTTCTTAGTATAATTCCCTGGTATGAGTGAAAAGAAGCGTTGTATGGCTGAGCATGAAAACAATTTGAAGCTGTGTAATGGAGTGTTCGGCTGAGTGAGGAAAATGACTGTCTAAGCCCAGGGCAATCTCTCCTTAGCACCTCAAATGCTCACCGATAATTATTTAGAGGCTTTTGACCCATTATATTTTGGAGGGCAAACTTTCAAGAATTTGTTTTATTTTTTTTAAAAAGTAGCAATGGCAGCAGACCCCATGAACATTGCCTAATTACAGGTTGGAAGCCGTGACTGGGACCACAGACTGGTGGGGCACTTCCATCTAGTGGTGGCACACGTGAATTGCAGGAGCAGTAGACAGGCTGTCACCTTAGCTGAGAAATAAAGGGTGAAGCGACAGCAAATGTCAGGCACCTTAGCAGGACGCAGGTGCAGAGTTGTATTTTCCTTTTTAATATCTTCTGTAGAGGAAAAGGACTTTTTGTCTCATATTACAGTATTTATTTCCCAAATTTTATGTATTCTTAAATAGTGTTAGATGCCTTTGCTAAAGCATTTAGTGCAGCTCACATTTTTTTTTTCTGAATTAGCAGCCCAAATTAAATGCTTGCAATTATAGCTCTGTTCTAAGCTCTTTAGAAAGAAGATTATAAGATCAACATTTTCTGTAACTTTCATTTTTATTCTCTTTAGTCTCTCATGTGGCAAAATAAAAGAATGTGTCTAGGGAGAGGCTTATAGACATGTGGTGTGGCTCAAAGGGGTGAAGGGGACCCAAGGGAGAGTGAAGGCAGGTGGGGTTCGTGTGCTGGAGGTGAGAGGGAATGGAGAGGGGGATGGGAAGAATGGCGGCAGGCGCAGAAGGCAGAGTTAGAGCTGACCAAGCCCTCCTCTCCAGGCCCCAGGTTCCCCAGGGACTTCTAGTTGGTTCATGATTCTGGACTTCATGGTGTTGATCTCTACCTAGACTTCCCACCATTTCCTTCATCTAGCTAATAGCTACTTTGTTTTTCAAAATTCAACTCAGACATCGCCCCTGGCATGCCTCTAACTGTCATTCAGTTTAGGCCTTCCTAGCGTGCTGTAAATGCCTCCATGGTAGCATGTGTCACACTGTATTCTAATCCAGAGCTTGCCAACACTTTCTCAACTCAGAGGTGCCAAGAAACTCATCCTCTTTCCTGCTCGAGGGTAAAGCTAGGGCCTCAGTTCTAGATTGGTTGCCAAGGCTGTGAGCACCCTCTGTGTATCCCAGTACTCTCAATATCATTTTCTAAGTGCGAAAAAATGTTGAGAAGTGCTCCTCTAATTAATAGCATATTTGACAGTTTCCCCAACAAGACATCTTTGAAGACAGGCTAATAAGTTAGAAATTGAACTTGTCTCCCAGGCCCCCAGCTCACTGTTCCCAGTCATCTTCTTACCTCACTGACCAGTGGTTGTCACTCTTCTGTTCATTTCTCCTCTGAGTGATCCCTAAACACAGGAACACTCCAGGGTCAGCCCTTGGACCTCTTCAGTGTCTCCTCACTGTCTAGATGTCTAGGTTAGTGCTTCTCAAACTTCAGTGTGCCTTCTCAGCACCTGGGGATCTTGTTACAAGTTAGATTTGATAAGGTAGGTCTGGACTTGCAGTTCCGCATTTCTAATGAGCTGTCAGGTAGTGCTGGTGCTGGGTACACCTTGGGTAACCAGGCCTGGGCCAGGCTTAAGTCATCTCATCCCATCTCATGACTTTAGTATCGTCAAATATACTAACAGGCCCCGAATTTTATATCCAGTGCGGATTTCTCCCCCAAACGCCAGACTTGCATATCCAGTTGACGACCTGAGAGCTCCATTTTTTTATTTAAAGAAACCTCAAACTTAATATTTTGAAAATTGAACTAGTTGCCACCATCTTATGAATACCGTCCCTGTTACAATAAATGGAAACTCCATTTTTCTTGCTGCTCAAACCAAAACCCTTGAGTCATCTTGACTCATCTCTTTTCTCATAACTCACTTATAATCCACCAGTTCTACTTTCACAGTATTTCCAGGATCTGACCACCCCTCACTGCCTACACTGCTTCCCCACGGAGCCAACACGTGTTCATTTGGTGCCTGGATTTTGCAGAAGCCTAACCAGTCTCTGCTTCCACCCTGGACTTCTTCCAGGCCAGAGTGAAACTGTTAATTCTAAGTCAGATTTCTTCGCTGCTATTCAGATCCTCCAGTGACTTCTCTTTTTCACTCTCAGTAAGACCCAGATCCACCCCCCACCAACCAGTGGTCTGCAAGGCCCTCCATCAGTGGGTGTAACCTGGGAGCTGCCAGAGCCCCACCCCTGGCCAATGAAATCACAATCTCTGGGGAGTGGAGTCCAAGCTTCAGTTTGTTTGATTCTGGGAGAAGGTCCTCCGATGATTCTGATGTGCAGTCCGCAGGCCCTGGCCTTCTCCTTCTCTGAACTCATCTACCTGCACCTGTCTCCTTCCCCATTTCTGTTCGAGCCACAACGACCTCCGTGCTCTTCCTTAAATAAGGCAAGCATGCATTTAAGACATTCCTGAAGGAAACACTGCTGAAAACAAGAAAAAGCGGTGAGAACAAGATGATTCTTGCCATTGTAGTGATGATTTTTAACCGAATTTTAAAAATACATACATTGAAAAGATCAGCTTTGAAATGTATGCCTTTTTTCTTGATTTAAAAGCAATATGCAATTTTCCCTAGTTTTATGTACAACAGTCTATGCTTAGTCATTGTTTAACAAAAGATCCAGTTACTAGACTTTCTTCAATATGTTTTTTAAAAAAGCGTGTGGTGCCACCTCACTCTTCTTATAACTCGCATGGTGATGTCATCAACACCTCTCGCATTCATTTGCTACCAGGTTAGCTAGCTAACAAGCTGACTGTAATTATCATTGATTTGAAATTGTCTTACTTTTTACCGAAGATTCCATATGTGCTAATTTACTTTTTAAAAAAACACAAACTCCTTTTTAAAAGTTATATGAGAACCACCTAAAAACCTGGCAGTGTCAAAGGTCATACGGAGAGAAGCAAGTCTCCTTCCTGCCCCAGGGTCCAGCAGTCCCCATCACCAGCTGATGTTATGTCATGCAGTCGTTTTTAAGCATTCTTTTTAAAAATTTATTTAAACATTTTTGTCTATTTAATTTTAAGAATTGCTGACATAATGAAATAAGTGAAAATGCATGCTGTAAGTTTTTAAATATCTTTTAACAAATACTGTTATAAAATTAAATCATAAAAATGACTGACGTCATGGGTACTCTGTAAATGTAAAATGTTATAGAAGAGTAGTCCACAGAACATTTTCCCGGTTAGACATCCTGTTTCCTCTGAGTTCCAGGAAGCTCTCCTCCAGGAACCGAAGTTCCTCTGGCATTATTCTGTTGTCTGAGAGTGTGCTCCAGGCTTTCTGTGCCCCAATTCTGGGCCCCCTCTTGTGTGTCTGCTCCCAGAGTCAGCCTCTCCTTTGAGTCTTGCTCAGGACCTGACCTCTTCCTGATTATCCTCCCCATTGCCTTCCATGTTCAACAGATATTTTTTTGAGGAACTTTCTCAGCAGTGTTTATTGGCCTAAATGGATAAGATAATGGGTTTTGGTGTCCTGATTCAGATCCCAACTCTGCTGCTACTCTGTTGTGTGGCTAGACAAGTTACTTAATTTCTCTGGGCCCTTCCTCATTCAGATGGGGCCCACGGTAGCGCTTGCACCCCAGAGTTAGTTACTCTGAGGGTTCGTTGAGATTGCTGTGCAAAAAGCTTAGCACAGTGTCCATCCACAGATGCATCAGTAAACAAAATGTGCTATATCTATACAATGGAATGTTATTCAGCCTTTAAAATGACTGAAATTCTGACAAACACTGAAATGGGATTGAACCTTGAAGACATTGTGCTAAGTGAAATAAGCCAGACACGAAAGGGCAAATACTATATGGTTCCACTCATACGAAATATCTAGATTAGGTCGATTCATACAGTCAGAAAGTAGAATAGAGGTTACTAGGGGTTGGGGTAGCGGGTGGGAGGGAAGAAGGAGAAGTTGCTGCCAAATGGTTATAGTGTTTCTGTTTGGGGCATAAATAGTGGTAATGGTTGCACAACAATGAAATTGTAATTAATGCAACTGAACTGTACAGTTAAAAATGGTTCAAATGGAAAGTAATATATATATTTTACCATAGTTTAAAAAAATAACAATATACCACAAGCCATTGAATTGTATACTTTAAATGGGTGAATTGTATAGTATGTGAATTGTATCTCAGTAAAGTAAAACTTAGCATAGTGCCTGGCATATTAATTAGTAAGCACCTAATAAATGGTGGTGGTAGCGGTAGTAATCGTCGATAGTGAGCGTTTCAATGTGATTCCAGTTTACATAAGAATGTTCATTTCGACTTTGTCTCTAATGGGCTCTCATTAATTGTCTCACATCTCATTTCTGTGCCTCAGAGTTATTGATTTAGGAGTCATGACTCCCTGCGATAAGATACTGAAAGCCGCTCTCGACCACAAAGCAGGTACTGTGCGCCTGCACTTTGGGCATTTCCGCAAATGTCGCTTCCCCAAGGGTCTGTCGGTGAATAGTAACGCCCCAGCCCACGCGGGATCTGTGGGACTTTCAGACAATCAGGTGCCAGCTCCTGCGTGGGGCTGCTTTTGTTGCCATTTATAATAGGAGCTGAGAGAGGTGAATAAAACCATGGAACTCCTTTGGAGCTCTGGAGCTGGGGAATGGGGACAGGCTTCTTAGAAGAGAACAATTGCGTTAGGTTTTTTTTTCTGTATGGAGTCGTTTTTATGTTTCTTCCAACACTGACATGTTTGAGTCTGGGAAATCATGAACCAAGATACTTCTATTGCATGGCTTTCTAAAACATGGCAAGTGCGTTATATAACTTTAAGTTCTAAATCTTATTTGCTACCAAAAACAAACAATAAATTGAAATCTCCTAGTCAGAAAGAATGTCTTAGAATTGGAAATTGGGAATTTGTATTAGGTCTTTTGGTGTTTATGACAAAATTTTAAAAGTGGGTCTTCGCCCTTTTCCTCTCTCATCCTCCTCACTGTCCTTTTTCTTTCTCAAAAATACCAGATATAATTGGCCTGTCAGGACTCATCACTCCTTCCCTGGATGAAATGATTTTTGTTGCCAAGGAAATGGAGAGGTTAGCTATAAAGATTCCATTGTTGATTGGAGGAGCGACCACTTCGAGGTAAGTCCTACCAATGAGCTTTGAGCTAGCTCACTTTAAATTCTCTTAAATAGTGGTGTTTAAAAACAGTGGTAAAACCTGTTTTGTTTTTTTTTTTGTTTTGTTTCCCTTATGCTTAGTACATTGGCTCCTTATTATATAAACACATAAACTTTCTAGTCTTCACCTGGGCAAGAGCCAGAGTACTTTTGGAGCATACTATAGGAAACTTCTTTGTGATTCCTACCCCTTGCCTTTCCTTGGGTTCCTTTAGCTTGCAGTTATCTTTTCCTTAATGCTCTCGCCTTCCGTTCAGTTCCTGTGAATTCTAATGAACTCTTAACCTCTTCTTGAAATCAAACCGAGAGGAGAAGTTGTGTTTTTTGGCACAAAGACATTGCTTGAACTTTTGCCCAATCTTTATCCTGAAGCAGGTATCTGATTGAATAATTACAAGTTCCACTGAAGAAATGTCAGCCGTGTAATAGTTAGAGACAGAAAGCCCATCTACCTAGAACAAACGAAACTGTCACTTTGGGGGAGTTGTTTCTGAAAGGGGAACTTTTGGGGAACCTTTGGGTTGAAGATGTAAAGAGGGTATTAGACGTAAGGAGGAGAAAGTTCAGGTTTGTTCACGTGACCATTATTTGGTTTGCCAGATTTTCCCTGGGATCATGATCACAGTGATATTTAGTGAGAGGTACGTAAATTATGGGTACTAGCCTGTTAATGCACAGTTCACTTTGGCAGGGAATAGTATCAAGCAGGAGCATTGAACTCAATCATCCCATAGCATCTAGTTTATTTTTCTGATGCAAAAATATAATAGATGTCTGGTATTCTAGAGTTTCTTTTGCACTAGAAACAACTGTATGTTAAGCCATTTTTATTAGTCAGGATTGCCCAGAGAAAGAGAATCAATAGGGTGTGTTTATATATAGAAAGAATAAGAGATTTATTTGAAGGCATTGGCTTACTCATGTGATTGTGGGCCTGGCAAGTCTGAAACCCGTAGACAGGAGACCCAGGTAAGCGTTTATTTCTTGAGTCTGAAGACAGCCTGGGGGTGGAATTTCTTCTGCTTTGCAGGGGTGGAGAGTAGACAGGAGACCTTAGTCTTTTTTCTTATGGCCTTTGGGTGATGGGATGAGGCCCACCCACACTGTGGGGGGCAATCTGCTCTACTCAGAGTCTAGTGATTAAAATGTTAATCACATCTTAAAAAATACCTTCACAGTAACATTTAGACTGTAGTTGATTAAAAACTGGATACTGTGGCCTAGCCAAGTTTACACAGAAATTAACCATCATACCATTTATAATCTGAATGGATCATTTTCACAAGTAGCTGCCATGTTATGTGTCTTTTGTCCATTAACTGCTCTTCCTACTTGAAGGACTTGGTAGTTTAACTTTCATCGCTGGGTTTGCTTTTCCACAGAGGACTTATCTACTAGGATAGTGGCAGAGTTGTTCCCAAGGGATGCGACCAGCCCTCGATAGCTGGGGCTTTGATGAGCGTGGTCTGGGGTAACTGATGAGAACGGTAGGAGGATGTATGAACTACTATCAGAACGGAAGATGTTTTAAAATCACTGTTGTCAAATAGAATAAATAATATTTAAACTCAAAATACATTGTGAGTTATGTAAATGTGATGCTGGCTTCAAAGTAAGAATCTTTTTATATGGTAGCACACCCCACTCAGAAATTCAAGATCAGAAGTTTGCTACTTCTGCAAATTGGAACTTCACCAAATAGTCCATTCTATTATATCTTTTACTGTGTAAGAGCTACCAGATTAAAGAAAAAATCATTCAGAAGCAACATGACTAGCCTCTCAAGATACATCATTGGCAAAATTAGACTATTAATGACTCTTAACAATTATAACCTGATATGTCAAATTAGAATTACTGAGATGGGAAATCACCTCCATCTCTTCAGTTATTACAAAATATCCATTCTCATTGTCTGGGAAACTGTAAATGTGTTTGGCCTGAAGGCAGAAAGTGGGGTCTCATCACCTCCCAAGGTTTCTTCCAACTCTCCAATGCTTCCTTTCTCCACGAGCTCTGCCTTTTCTGGTTCTCTTCTCTTCCGTGCCTGTTGCAGTTTCTGGAAAATTACTTGGAAAATAAAAGCTAGTAGGTAACAGTTCTTCCCAGGAACCACCCCCTTCTACATTGTGGCGCTGGAGCAGCCTTTGAAAGACAGACTCTCAGGCGGCCTCCAAGAACTTCAGAGTGTATGTACTTCCCCGGCTCTGACTCCATTCTAGGTGGTGACAGTGGTTGAGGTCTGAGACCTGGAGTCGTGCCTTATCAAGCTCTCTTATTTAAGTAAGCACTTTACAGAAGTGTAACAATCATACCAACAAGTACGCAAGTCATATAGATGTACGACCCAAAAGGGTTTTTCAAAAGAGAACACCCCCATGTAACCTCCCCCAGATCAAGGAGTAGAACGTTAATGGCACCTAGAAACCTCACCAGGTTCCCCCACCCCGTCATTTTTTCCAAAAAGTAACCACTATTCTTTCTTCTATCACCATAGGTTGGTTTTGCTTGCATTTCAACTTTATGTAGATGGAGTCATATTGTATGTATTCTGTGTCTGGCTTCTTTTGCTCAACATCTTGTCTGCGAGATCCAACCTTGTCACAGCAGTCGTTTTGGGTTTTTTTCATTTCAGTGTAGGATTCCACTGTATAATGTACCGTGACTTACATACTCTTGCTGCTGTTGGTGGACATTTGGGTTTTTCCAGTTTGAGCCTATCTCAAACAATGCTGCTGTGAACATTTATGGATATGAGTTTTGATGCACATGTGTGTGTATTTCTGCCTGTAAGCAGAATTGCCGGATCATAGGATATGCATATGATCATATTCATTAGCTATTGCCAGGTAGTCTTCCAAAGTGATTGTATCAGTTTACATCCCCACCAGCAATTGTGAAAGTTCCAGTTATTCCACATTCTTTTCAATTTTATCCATTTTAGTGGATGTAGTAATATCTCGATATGGTTTTCATGTGTGTTTCTCTGCTGATTAATGATGTTGAGCAGCTTTTCATAGGAATATTGACCATTTGCATATACTTTTTATGTCTTTTTTAAAAAAATTGGGCATTGTGCCTTATTCTTATTGATTTGTACACATCCTTTAATTTATATTGGATACGAGCCTTTTATTAAAAACATATTGATCTCAAATATATTTTTCCAGTGTGGCTTGCCTTTTGCTGTCTTAGTTGGTGTCTTTGGACAACAAAAGCTCTTAATTTTTATGAAGTCTGATTTATCAATCTCTTCATTTATGGTTAATGCCTTTTGCATCTAGATAAGAACATCATCCAGGCCTAGGAGAGCCAGCTTTGTTAGAAAGGAGTTTGAAAGTCTAAGAAGCCCCTCCGAGAACCCTTAGTATCACTTCCTATGTACCTGTTAAGGACTTGGCAATGGCCTGTTCTTCCCTTTGCTAACTGTGGTTGAACAGATGATAACTAGCTCAGGACTTCCACATTTTCAAGAAAACAGATCTCTCAGGGGATATAACCTTATGGCTTTTCCAGACATCAGTGGCCTGTCGTAGTATGAATAGAATTAGAACTATACCTCCAAGACACTTCAAATGAGGGTTAAGGATGTCCAGTGGGCGGTTCCTTGGAGAGTTTCAAAGAGTTTACAGATTTGGAGTTAACTATGGGTGGAAATATGCTTGGAGTGTCCTTTTTTAACCTTTAGCTATAAGAGAATAGAAAACTGAATACTCTTCCTACCTATAATATGAGTAGTTTTGGTATTAGATGCTACAGATGACTTTAATGGAAATCTGGTCCTGTTCACTGTAGAACTTTTCCAGAGCCTAAGATCTAGCAGTCAGCCTTCAATTTTTCCATGATTTATAGCCAATAATTGCAAAATGTCTTTTTTAGGTTTTTTTGTGTGTGTGTGTGTGTGTGTGTGTTTGTGGGTTTTTTTTTTTTTTTTTTTTTGAGACAGAGTCTCACTGTGTTGCCTGGCTAGAGTGCTGTGGCGTCATCCTAGCTCACAGCAACCTCAAACTCCTGGGCTCAAGCAATCCTTTTGCCTCAGCCTCCCGAGTAGCTGGGACTACAGTCATGCGCCACCATGCCCGGCTAATTTTTTCTATATATTTTTAGTTGTCCGATTAATTTCTTTCTATTTTTAGTAGAGACGGGGTCTCGCTCTTGCTCAGGCTGGTTTCGAACTCCTGAGCTCAAACAATCCGCCCGCCTCGGCCTCCCAGAGTGCTAGGATTACAGGCGCGAGCCACCGCGCCTGGCTGGGTTTTTTTTTTTTTTTTTTTAATAACTTAGAGACTTCATCAGGAAGTCACATTGGTCAAAGGTTGAGTTAATTTTCTGATTTTTTTTAATTGCTAGGAAGTAAGGTACTGAATCACCTAAGTGATTTTATTTTCCTCTTTGCATTGACTACAGGGAAACTTAGAGTTCAGGCCTGTATATGGGATTTCATGGAATGAACTTTATATGCTAATCTCACTCCTGATTCTGTCTTTATTTCCCCATCTCTGTTTTCCCTTTCTCTCCTTTTTCTCACTGAATTTTAAGTGTTGGTCATGCTATATTTATGTAAAAGACTATAAATTAATTCTGGAATAGGGTATGATGTGAAATTAATGCTTAGAGTACCCATTCTTATTTGTAATATTAAAAAAGATCTTCTGAGGTCCACACCACAGTGCCCGTTTGGCAAGTGTGGGGGGTGATGAATTAAATCCCACGTGTCCATGAGACACTTAGAAGAGACAGGATTGAGAGTCAGTCCCAGTGTCCAGCCCTTTGCTCTTGGTATGTAGGAAGGGGAGGACAGATTCTGATATTTCGTATCTTTTTAGACTTTAGAAAAAAGTCTTCCAGCACAAGAAGTTTGCATAAATAGAAGCTTAGGAGAAAAAAAGTGGAATCAAATTATTTTATAAGGAAACCAAATGTCAGATTATTTATAAGGAAACCAGAAGTACTTTCAGTGACTAAGCAAACTCAAATTCCACGCCTCTGGTCATCTAGCCTTGTCAGTTTTTATGCTGGAAAGCAGCACTTCGCTTTTATTTATTTTTTAATAGTGGAATCCATCCATTTCTCCTCAGTGCCCTTGTCCAGAAGACCGTCAAATAGAGAATTGGCCAGAATTGACTGAGAATCCACGAATCCTTAATAAATATTGTGTTGATATTTAAAATTGCACTGGTTCTCTGTAAGAGAAAGGTCACACAAGTGTCACCAGGCTTAAAATAATGCTTCTTTCAGAATCTGTATTTTACACAGAATGTCTATGTTGAGGTACATTCATGCACGCAAGAAGCTTACCATATGGAGAAGAAAAAGCAAACTTGGTCTGAGTTGTGTTCTGTTTTAAAACTGGGAGCAGCTTCTTCTTTCTAACTTTTCCTACTGTTTGAAAATCCCGCCTCTCGCAGCATACCCAAGATACCTTCCAATCCTGGGTCTCTGGGTAAACCCTGGGCACAAAACAAGTCCTCAGGAGGCTGTGGAGTTCACTTGACTGCTCCAGGCCCATGGCCTCGCTCCCCCTGCTGCCCTGTCCCTTGGCCTCCAGGCGCAGAAGGTGTCTCTGGCTTGCGCCTGCATGTCCATGTCACAGTTCAGTTCCTGTGGCTTAAGGCATTTGTCCTGTGCTTCCCGTTTACGAATGGAGATGCTTTTAGAAAGGTGGGACAGGTGAAGTGTAATTGGTCTTGTCTGTCTCATTGTGAGCGAGTTTTTAGAGCTTTGCCTGAGAAGGAAAAAACGCTATTAAAAACACATGCATATATTACACCTTTCATAGTCTCCTGGTTTTTAAAAATTAGCTCTGGAATCCACACTTACTAGAACATGTCAGACAACTAGAGGAATGTAAAGTAAAATCAAGTCTCTCCCTTCCCACCTTCAATTCACTTCTGACCCCCTTGTAACCAGTGTGGACACTTTGATGTATAGCCCTCTGTGTTTTTTTAAATATCTAGAAACTTAGGTTTGAGATTGGTTGGTTGGGGCAGGTTGAGAGTGTTGGTGTTTGTTTTTTTAAAAATGAAATTGCATCAAAAATAACGTTCTACTACTTTATTTCTTTCTCATATAATAGCATGCTCTGGATAACATTCCAAACAAAAATACATTTTAGTTGAGGGGAAAGAATATGAAAGCACTTGACTTGGGGAAGAGTGCTGCCCCTTTGGTGGGGTCTGCTGCCGGCCCCCTCTAAGTGGGATCATGGCCAGTCCACACTCCCCCGTCTCCAGGGCCCCGGTTCAACTCCTGTAAGGGAGACCACGCATGTTTTCAGACCTCACTTTAATTTGTTATGTTCTATCACGAAACAGTAGACATGTAGCCTACCCCATTGCTGTAAACATCCAGTAATCAGAAAGAAATTTGTTTTGCACTTTAGTTAATTAGGTAATTTTAAGGATTAGAGGGTACTTCTTCTTCCTAGTACAAACATTTTCAAGTTTGGCAATAGAGTTTGGGATTTGGAGCTGAGCCAGTCTTAGTATGAAATATTTTTCTTGCTTTTGCCTATGTTATTTTGTGTTGAATTTCGGGTTTGGGGTTCCTTACTACAAGTACAGTGTGGGATTGGGGTCGCAGAATGTTGGTGTCTCCCACGAACAGGAGAGCAGCAGCTAGACAGCCGTGTCCTGTGTCCTCTGCCTGGTTGCCGGTCCCTCAAGGGCCCTTCCTCGTTTGGAGGAAGAAACTCAACTTGACCTTGACGACAGCAAAGTGCGATTTCCCGGTACTGGTTACTTCCCTTAGGTCAGACAGGCTGCTAATGAGCACTGGGTCATGGGTTCAGTCCCTTGTTGGCAGAGCTGAGGACAAGGTCTTTCTCATTTTGTCACAGACTTCCGTACAGCCTGGGCTTGGTTTCCCCATCTTAGGATGGGGGAAAATGTCATTGATGTTTTACAAGGGAAATTTGAAGTTCAGTATTTGTAAGTAAGTACCTTGACATCTTTCTCTGGAAAGCACTGTGGAAACACATTATCTCTTGGTGGTTCTGAGCAAGAGTTGTGTAGGGACTGGCAGCACTGACGGATCTGTTTTTCCTTCTGACCCCTCTTTGCAGAACGCACACAGCTGTTAAAATAGCTCCAAGATACAGCGCGCCTGTAATCCACGTCCTGGATGCATCCAAGAGTGTCGTGGTGGTAAGTGTGGGCCCCACGTACGTGTTATTTCAGATGTGTTGTAAAGAGAGAACGGGGAGAGCGTTAAGAGTTCAGGGTGTCACTCATGATCTATTTATTTTCATTCACTTCTATTAAAGGCAAAAGAGCAGCCAGAGGTTTATGGTGTGTCCTTGTCGTGTCTTCCTTTCTGGAAGGAGGTCCAGGTGACCATGTCCTGTACTTTCTTTCTTTCTTTTTTTTTTTTTTTGAGACAGAGTCTTGCTCTGTCACCCAGGCTAGAGTGCAGTGACATCATCATAGCTCACTGCAACTTCAAATTCCTGAGCTCAAGCAATCTCCCTGCCTCAGCCTCTTGGGTAGCTGGGACTACAGGTGTCTGCCACCATGCTGGCTAATTTTTCTATTTTTTGTAGAAATGGGGTCTCTTGCTCAGGCTGGTCTTGAACTCCTGACTTCAAGGATCCTCCCGCCTTTCAAAGTAATAGATTCTGTTTCTCCATGACTATAATAAATAACTTGCCCAAGTGGCTTTCCCTGCTTTTCTCTTTCAGAGAAGCTGAATATCCTGTCTCATCATAGGTTTATTGTTTTTGCTGAATGATAGGCTATAACTGGAGGGCATCTGAGAGACCCTGTGGTCCAGTGGTTTCCAAGCTGGTTTTAGTGGGGAACCCTCATCTATAAGTGACGTCTCACTGGAGACTCAGTGTGTATAGAGAAGAGCCAAGCAGCCCCTTCCAGCCTCGTCCCCTGCTTAGCAGTCGCTGAAAGAGCACAGTTTGAAAACCACGGGTCCAGTCCCGCCTTTGCATTTTGCAGGCGAGAAAGTTACTGAGGGGGCTGGGCCATCTGGGAGACTTCCAGTGACATTGTACAGCCTGGACTAGGGTGATGCCCACATGTCCCGAGCTTCTTCCAAAGGAATTCTTTCAGATATGTGGGTTTATTTACACGAAAGTTATGCAATAATCACTAACATTGTCAAAAATTTAGTGTGCCGGGTACTGTGCTTTACGTGGATTATTTTATTTAATCCTCAGAATAACCTCACAAGGTAGATATTTTTATTATCCCCATTTTAGAGATCAGGAAACAGGAATAAAGAGGTCAGTCACTCTCCCGAGGCCACACATCCATGGAGAGGCAGGTGTGGGATTTGAATGCAAGAGATCTACTCTATGCTAAATTAAACTTGTATCCCATTCGTATTTAACAATTCTCCTTTATTAAAAAGGATAAAATGAAATCAAGGTGGGATCATAAAATCGCAGTTTTTTATTTGTTGTTGATGTAGACTAATGTGCAAAGAAGCTACATTTCTGTACCTCAACTTTAAAACAATTTTCGTATCTGATTTTTGGGTTCATATATGCTTCATAGGAACATATATGAGGTACATGGTTGAGTGGCCAGGGGCCTCTTTTTAAACACTTGCTGCTATTTTCAAATACCAAGAGTGGCCCGGAACATTTTCCATTTGGAGACAAGGCTGTTGGATCCGTGTAGGCTCACAGTGCTAACATCTTCTCTATAGGTAGGGGAAGGAATTGGCCCCCTGATTCCATGTTTGGAGAAGAGGCTCCTTCACCGTGTTGCGGAGTTAGAGCAGCAGGGGCCTTGCTGAAAGCCAGGCAGGGGCCAAGGCGTGGGCATTTGTGCTCTTCAAGTTCGGTTTAGCCAGGCAGCCAGCAGGAGCTAGCTCTTCTCATGTGCAAAGTAATGGCCACTTTTCGACATTACTCAAACATGAGTCAGATGACAAATCATCTGGGTAACTGCTAGTGACACTTCTCAGGAGCCAGTGGTATAATTTGTTTCGGATGGTTATTGGCTCCTTGGCAGGGAGTCTTTTGATCTAACTGAGGTGAACGTGGAACAGGACCACGACTTAGTAACTGTCTTATATATTTGAAAGATTCTAAAAAGATGTAGCAAGAACTGTACTTAATGATTGGAGATTTAGACCTGAGGATGCGCCTTGCTTTCTCTCCTCCTTTAAGAAAAAGACATGGTCCTGATATTTAATTCTTTTTAAATTTTAAAATGTCTTTTCAACTTATTCCCTCTCATGGGGTGGCTATTGCTGTAAAAATTTTTTTTAAATGAAGAAAAATAAAAACCATAATATGTCTCAGTGGTTGGCATGAAAACACATGATGGATTTTGATTTTTTGGTGGAAGGATTGTGTAGGTTAGGCCATATATTGGCCGTGAACTTGTTTCCATCAAGCAAGCCAGACTGGACAGGAAGGGACCTGTTACAGTGGCTCTGGGCGCAGGGGGCTCCGTGAGGGTGTGGAAGGTGCCAGCGAACTGCAGTGCTTCGTTCTGTCTACCCAGCAGTACCGGCATCAGGGTGTTGTAAATGCGTTGGATGTGAAGCACATCCGGGTTTTTCTTTCTCAGAGTGTATGACCTAGCAGAATATAACAGTGTTTCGAAACATTATTTCCATGTATTCTAGGGAGTTTAAGAGTAGGCATACCCTTATTGTTTTCATTGAGCTGTGCTCGGTTTCCTAAATGAGGACTCTATTGACTTGAGTTTAATGCAAGGCTGGGAAATACTTCAGGCTGGAAATGCCATCTGGGAGCCTATTTTTAGGCCTGCCACAGTGGCCTTTTCTGATTATATGCCTTAATGAAGTGATTTTGCTTTTTATACTAACTTGTAGGCGATTGGATTGTTATTAGAGATACTTAGAAAACTCTCATAGGACTATAGACTTTTTTTGTTTTTTTTTTTAAAGAGACAGACTCTTGCACTCCAGACACCCAAGCTGGAGTGCAGTGGTACTTTCGTAGCTTACTGTAGCCTTGAATGCCTGGGCTCAAGTACTGCTCCTGCCTTAGCCTCTTGAGCAGCTAGGACTACAGGCACATGCCACCACGCCTGGCTAATTTTATTTATTCATTTTACTTGTGCGGAGGGGGTCTCACTATGTTGCCCAGGCTGGTCTCAAACTCCTGGCCTGGTCCTCCCAAAGAGCTGGGATCATAGGCGTGAGTCACCACGCCGAGCCAGATTACAGATTTTTAAAGCTGGTAGGCACTTTAGCCATCATCCAATCTAAATTCCTCAATTTCAGATGAAAATATTAAACTTTTTGTATCTTAGAAAAGTCCTGCAGGAGAATGCAGGGAGAAGGCAGTGCTGTGATCAGTGGCAGCCATTTCTTCTTTCTCTGTACTTTTATTCTGAGCTTCGATGGTAGCTGTTTTACCAACTCGATAATCATAGTCCACAGATAATATTTAGCTGATCCTAGTTTTACAGTTTAATGAGTAGCCTCACATTTTCTCAGATTATTGGTTTCCTTTTATATTTTAGCAGAAGCTCGCGGTTGACTGTGAAGATTAGCCTCATTCCTGCAGCAAACACTTAGTGAGGATGTACCTTGCACATGCCAGGCACTAAGCTAGGTACCAGGGCACGAAGGCAGTTAACTTGTGAGTCCAACTCAGGGCGTTCTAGTAAAGAAGCAGACACATAAACTGACACTAAGAGCTTATGGTATGTGCAGTGACAGATGAAACACTGAAGGGGGTACCTAACTCAGTGTGTCGGGGTCCCTGAGACCACCCTCAGGTTCAGCGATTCACTAGAAGGACACACAGAACTCAGAAACGCTACTATACTCACAGTCATAGTTTATCATTCTGAAAAGATACAGATTAAAATCAGCAAAGGCAAAAGACGTACAGGATAGAATCCAGGAGAGACCAGACACAAGCTTCTAAATGTCATCTCCCCATTGAATAATATGGACAGTGCTTAATTCTTCCACTGATGATGCGTGACCCCACAGTAGAAGCACTACCAGCCAAGAAGCTCACCTGAGCCTTGGTGTCCTGGGCTTTCGCTGGGGGTTGGTCACATGGGCCTGGAATGCCCATGTGTCTGGCCTTACTTGCTCAATCTTCCACCTCTCCAGAGGTTAAACAGATAAAGCAAGAGCCAAGGCCCCTCAACCTTAAATCAGATTGTTAGCATAAACCATCTGGCACAGCCCAGGGACCCAGGTGTACAATGATACTCTTGTCAAGCAGATTAGCCCAACAGTTTGGAGCTTATCTCCCAAGAACCAGTCAAGGGCCAGTGCTTTCTTAGGCTTGTGCAGGGTTTGAACATCCCAAGCCCACTGAGTTTACCCTTTCCTGCACACCAGGCAAGAATTAGCCCAGTTGGTAAAGGGAGAGGAAACGAAGTTAGGGAAGGCTTCCTGAAGGAGCTGTCACCAGAGCTGGCCATTACTGCACCCGTGTTATCTTCTTTTGCTGCTCTGTAGTTCTTGAACTTGATCTTGCATTTTCAGTGTTCTCAACTATTAGATGAAAATCTAAAGGATGAATACTTTGAGGAAATCATGGAAGAATATGAAGATATTAGACAAGACCATTATGAGTCCCTCAAGGTAAGTGACAAACAAATCTTTGCTTGTTTGGGCAATAAAATGATCCCACAGTTTTTAATGTGACTTTTTTTTTTTTTTAGCTGTTTTTGAGGAGAGTAAAGGCTTAGTATCCTTTTAGAGAAGTTCTGTCTTCTGGCTCGAATCAGAGTTCTTCATTGTCTAAGTTCCCAAATAATTTTTGGTTGCATAAAAATGAATTTTATTGATTTAGCAAACATTTATTGGCTACCCAGTAGGTGTTGGGTGCTGTGCTAGGTTCCCAGCGTTGTGGGGATGAATAAGATATGAGTTCCCACCCGACAGGGAAGCAGGAGCCGAAACAGTTCTGATGTGACTCCCACGGATCTTGCTCTGGAGGAAATAATGGGAGAAAACGGAGACATGAGACAAGGGCCGATGTTCGCCTCTGTCCCTGATTGCCCAGCACTGACTGCAGAATAATGTCTCAGGAACTGGCCCTCTCTAGATAAGCTTCAGGGAATCCATGGAGAACAGGCATAATTACTCTTTAGAAGTCACTGGGATATTTCTTTCTGGTTATCTGCCTTCTTGGCTTGTGGCTGAGTGGCATAGGGGTAGGGGGTGGGATCTGGGGAGTTGCTTGGCAAGTGAAATGAGACAAACAGTCGATTCCACCTTCTGCTGCTCAGGGTGGTCCATGGCTCACGGTTAGCACCCCGTCCCTGGTTCCGAGAGCACAGGCAGGAGACCTCTTGGGCGCCTCAGGTCCAGGCTGCAGAATCGGCCTTACGTTTGCGTATCAATAGTTAATTCACAGTGCTTAGGAATCTTTGCTATCTGTTATTCTGGTACTAATGTGAAAACTGGATAGAAAAGGAAGAACATTTTAGGATAGGGGTTTTCATTAATAAAAGCATTCGTTTTCTTACAAAGCTTACATACTGGCTTTCTTGGACATGTTTTCATAACAGCAGTGGAAAAGCTAAGAGTCTTAGACTAAATAACTTTTCTTTGTTTTTTAACAGGAGAGGAGATACTTACCCCTAAGTCAAGCCAGAAAAAATGGTTTCCATATCGATTGGCTGTCTGAGCCTCAGCCAGGTATGTCCGGCTGTCAGCTAGAGGAAGACCGAATGTGATAACTGACATGTGCTGAGGAGACGTTTCCATTTATTTGGCTACAAAGTCAAACCAGCAGCTAGTAACTCTCAATCGTGTCTAGTGACGATGCGTGAGCTGATGATCAAAGAAAGGAAATAGGTGCCGTTTACGGAGCCTGTCATGTGTCAGTGTCCTGAGGCGGACCCGCAGCAGCTCGCTGAGTCCTTCAGGCAGCTCCATGATGCACATGGGAATCGTGCCCATTGTAACTGAAAAAACAGTTTCGGGTGATAGTTTGAAAGGTTTCTGGGATTCTCTGATCTGTCTTCCAAACCCATGCTCTTCCCGCTGTGCTGTGCTTGAGTCGCCCCCTCAGCCTAAAGTGGGTTGTGTGGAGACCTGCCTGGGTGGCGCTGTTGCCTGGGGTGGGCAGGCCCGAGGGCAGACGTGGAGTGTCTGAAATCAGAAATGCCTTCGCCGCTCACACGTCTCACGCTGCAGCAAAGCCGGACCCCTATGTCTTGTTCTGTCTCCTGTTCTCTCTCTGGATGCTTCCTTCTCTTGTTATTTCTTTTATTAGATTTCTTCCTTTTTAAAATTTCTAGCCCCTTTCTTGCCTCACATAGGCATTCATGAGGGAATAAAATGTGTTAGATGTTTTGACAGGCTCAGAGAGGCATGGGACACAAATGCAAAAACCAAGACACAAAAGGGGTTATATTAATTGAATCCATATTTCCAAGGTAGTATCTCAAGTCAGCTTTCGTTGCTCACGACATCTGTGTTCTACACATGCTCGGCAGTGTTGAGAGGATTAAATTGGAAATGTAGGTGTGCTTGGTTCTAATTTCATTCCTGCTGAGTCCGGTGTAGCTTGGTAGACAGAATCGGGAGCCAGGAGACCGGGGTTCTTGTCCCCATGTGGTCCCTGGCGCTGACTCACTAAGTGACCTCGAGTCACTGACTTCCACATTTGACAGTTTCTAATGCAAATATTGTGAGGGTAAAATAAGATATTATATGAAAACTTCTAAAAAAAATATAGATCACTATCTATTCCAAGCTATGATTATTTTTCTTTATCTTTCACTGTGAAATTAGAATAATAACACAAGGGCAAGTCTGTTGTGACAAGTCAAACATCCAAAACATATTTTGCTGGAAATAGTCCTCAGGAGACCACCGTACCTGGCAGCAGTGGGGACATTTTTTGAGTGGCCACTTTAATCCCCAGCTGAGGGCCACTGCATGGCTCTGGCCTGCGACCCGAGGGGCATGGGGCCTTGAGGTACAGTCGTCTGAAGTGTGTTTGAGGACAGCCTGCCTTAGGGCGGTTGTGGGAAGTTGATACAGGAAAAAAGGAGGGTCTTCTCTCAAGGCCGTGGGTGGTAAAACCTCAGACATCTCTTAAACTCTGGGCGACAAGCTGGTCAGGAGAGTGTCCCTGGGTGGTAGTGCAGCAGCACGGTGTCCCAGCCTTCCCAGGCGAGAGGACACTTTAATCAGGAACATAGTCAGTTTCTTTTTAGTTTCTCTGCTAAGAGGGCTCTACAGAGTTTTTTACCAAAGAAACCAACATAGCAGGATATTTACAAAGAAAGGATTGTCCTGTGTAGTCACAAGAAGGCAAGGAACAAATGGGAACGAGTTACTATGAACAAGTATGGAAAGGTGGAGGTTTCTAGGCAGAATTAAGAAGCTGCTCATACTTTTCCTATATTCTCATTCTCATTTTTACTGTGAAATGAGAGAAAAATACTCTTGAGACTTCTTTGTTCTCCCAGAGCACCTGCAATTGGTGGAACAGGAAGTTCTCTGATCCCCAGTTACAGATCGGGAAGTGGGGGGGTGGGAGCTGGCAGCGTAGTCGGCACCTCGGACTCGGGCCTGACCCTGCCGCAGCAGCTGGAGTCCGAGGCGCTGGCCCCACTGTAGGCTGGTGGGGGGCGGTGAGGGTTGGTGGTTACTGCTGCTCTCAGTGTTCCAGAAAGCCCAGTAGCACCATCTGTCTCTGAAATTTTCACCATTATTTAAATTGTATGTTTTAGACTCACAAGAACAGTATATTAAACATCCTCCAGCCTGAGAAATAATCTACCACCTGTTTTTTAAAAAAACAAAACAAAACATATGTAGTGGAAGTCCCGTGTTTGTCCCTTCATCCCTGCAGAAATAACCACCATCCTGAATCTGGGACCTCATCCCCATACATGTCCCTGTACTTCGTGCGTGTGTACCAGTAGGCAGTATAGAATATTGCTTCATATTTTAGAACTTTCTAGAAGTGGCTAACTCTCCGTGTCTTTCTGCAGTGTTCTTTATGTTAGTATTGTCTTCATTTGTACAAGCAAAGATTACCCCAAGGCCTTCTTTTCTTCCTGGGCCTGGGGTGGGGACGGAAGGGGTGAGGGAAGCGTTTCCAAGGGTGGTGTAGTCAGTCAGCATGGGAAGAATAGTTTTATTTAAGATTCAGTGCAGAATTACTCCTTCTCCGTGATAATTTAAAGTTCCCCTCTTTGTGAAACAACTCCCACGGGTGACAGGAGGGAGGCAGGGCGTGGGAGTTGGCAGAGCAGTGAGGAGCTGGCAGGAGGCCGCCACCAGGCAGGGCGCCAGCGTGAGGGGGCTCAGCCCCAGGTCCGGCGTCAGCGTTGACAACTGTGCCTCTTTCCCGTAGTGAAGCCCACGTTTATTGGAACCCAGGTCTTCGAAGACTATGACCTGCAGAAGCTGGTGGGCTACATCGACTGGAAGCCTTTCTTTGATGTCTGGCAGCTCCGGGGCAAGTACCCGAATCGAGGCTTTCCCAAGATATTTAACGACAAAACAGTAGGTTAGTTCAGTAAGTCCTTTTTTCCTGCCTCTCATATTCAAGATGTCATTGTGACTTTGAAGATGAAGGTAGGTGATGAGCAGTGGATTTGGATTGTGCAGAATATAGCTGCTTTCACACTGTTTACTTGCTCAACTTTTTAATGGTTTTTAAACTGCTAGTTCAGTCCCTATTATATTGACTAAATTTGGTATTTCATTTTTTTAAATAAATGTTTACTGATATTAGTTACATCCTGGACTGTATGCTGGGCACGAGCGATAAACAAGGTGGCAATATAATCCCTGCCATCTAGTCCAGGACCTGCTGGCACAGCCACAGTAATGGGTACTTGCCAGGCTCCTGTGGCCACAAGAAGAGGAGACAGAACTCAGTCTGGGAGGTCAGGGAAGGCTTCCTGGAGGAGGTGGTGTTTGAACCGCTTTCTGGAGATAAAGCGGGAGTTACTGAGGCTCACACTGAGGACAGGAGGTGACATTGAAGGAAAGGACATTCCAGGCAGGAGACAGAGTGTGAGAAGGCACAGACACTTGTGCCTGTTCAGGGAACTGCAAGGAGTCCATTGTGCCTGGAGCATTAGGGAGGGGAAGGGCACTTGGGGCGATAAACCAGAGAAGTGGATGAGCCAATAAATTGCTCCCCCCACTTCTCCCTTAGCCTGTCCCCCAAGACCTACCCCCGAGACATGGGATCAAAATGTGAGGCCATTCAAAGGATCAGGTAACGGCCAGGTCAGAACAAGATGTAGGAGTGGACTCGCAGAAGCACGGGATTGGGCCAAGAAGAGCCCGAGAAGCTGGCCTCTTGCCAGTTTGCCAGAGCATGTCCCGGGGCTGCGTGTCAGGATGCTGAGAATCAGAAGCTCCAAGGTAGCCAGGAACGGGGCAGTGGGCAAGGGGCTTCTCATGCTGCTGCCCCTGAGCCATCGCAGGAGAGCGCTCGAGGGGCTGTCGGACGGGCTGCTCACCGTGGTGGGGCAGCCCAGTGTCACCAACATGGAAACCAAAAGAGGGTGTCCCGTGAGCGCAGCTCCCACTGTGCAGGTCCAGGTGCAGCGCTGAAGCCGCTCACGAGGATTTGGGGCCAGCTTCACTCCTCACCCTGTCACGTCCCCAGGGGTCACTGTGAAGTCAGTGGAGTTGTATGTGCAGAGGAGCGTCACTGAGCAAGGAATCTGGCCTGCTTTTTCTCACCCTCTGTCTGACAGGCTGCTTTGGGAGCCACAGCTTGGCTCTCTGCCTTTTGTTAAATGGAAAAATTTAAGTGCCTTGAGCCGGGGGAAGCAGACTGTGGGAGCTGCAATTAGCAGGAGCCACCAAGCCCTGGCGGCCCCACTGTCAGCTGGGAGAATGGCAAGCACCGAGAAGGGATTTGAGGACAGTAGAGAAGGGGGCAAGGGGAGATGACTGAGGAGGGATGGTAGGGATGGTGGTTTTAAAAAGAAGCATTGTTGCTGGTTATTTTTGGCACTTCTAAATGAATTTTTATTATATTTTTCTAATAGGTGAAGAGGCCAAAAAGGTCTATGATGATGCCCAAAATATGCTGAACATACTGATTAGCCAAAAGAAGCTCCAAGCCAGGGGCGTGGTTGGATTCTGGCCAGCGCAGAGTGTCGAAGACGACATTCACCTGTATGCGGAGGGTGCCGTGCCCCAGGCTGCAGAGCCCATAGCCACCTTTTACGGGTTAAGGCAGCAGGTATGGAAGGCTTATTGGTCACATGCCGACGTTCTCAGTCTCTCGGGCTTCTTAGCGTCCAAAGCAAGAGAATATTTACTTGTTCAAAAACGTTAGTTAGCATCTACGTATATTATTAAAACAGAACATTTGGTGGTGGAAGACAGGTGGAGACAGACATTCGCGGGATGTGTACCAGGTGCTAGGTGTGGAATAGGGTGCTCAACAGGCCATCCTGTTTCATCTCCGCATGGCCCTGCTATCAGGCCATCTGTGTGTCCATTTCACAGAGGAGAACAGGCAAGCTGGTGGGGATGGCACTGAGCTCCCTGGCGCGGAGGGGAGGCCCCAGCCCGTGTGCCTGACGGCTGCTTTTTCACTGCTCGGGCCTTGCCGCCTTCCCTGTGGCGAAAACAGGCTCTTCTCAGCAGGCTCCCTCTCATGCCCCCTCCTTTGACAGTGCGAATATCATACGCATGTCACTTTAGCTGCTATGAAAATCAAGAATTGGAACCAGAATTCACCAGAGTCGTTAACAAATTTAATAATCTGCAGTAAATTATTCTTTCAGTTTTACTACCATTTTCGGTCATTCAAAAATGATAGTATTGCTTTCAATACAATATAATTCATAATGACTGATCTTTTGACCATAACATCTGAAGAGATTCTTAAATTTGGGGCCTTAAACAGTACTAGAAAGGATTAAACGAGGACGGCTACATCCTTACCATATGCACTCAGGCTCAGTAAATCCTCGCTGTGTGCACTCAGGCTCAGTGAATCCTCGCCATGTGCACTCAGGCTCAGTGAATCCTCGCCGTGTGCACTCAGGCTCAGTATATCCTCGCTGTGTGCACTTAGGCTCAGACACCACAGAATACAAGGCAATGGGGTTCTAATGTTAAGTTCCAGCCCCTCCTTACTAGGGAATTGGGGACTATTCTTTCACGGGTGTAACTATGGTCAGAAACCTCTGTTCTGGCCCAGTCTTTCATTTTTCAAGTCCTGGGTCCTCCTCTGATCACTTTTTACTTGCAATACTTTCCATGCCTGGGCAGTCTATGACATATTATATCAGGGCATTTAATATAATGGATTCTCAGAGTTCACCTTTTTAATAATCTCTGGAAAGGGGAACTGGGCAATGTACATGTATTACCTACCCAGATAGATATTTCTAAGGAGGTGCTTTCCTCCAGTACACGCTGGTAAATTCTGGCAGCACTGCCTTATTACCTTGGGAGCCTTGTGTTGTGAGTAGGCTCTGATCGCTGTCTCTTGTAAGATACCACAGGCCCTGTGACCTATCTCTGCTGTGGGGCAGGGAAGCTTTGTATCCCCCTCTGGCTTTTGTTAGCAAAGAGCAGTTGATGGGCAGAGTACAACTGGAAGACGGCTCCCCATGCACGGCTGTCCCTGAGCTCTGTGGCATGTCTGTGAGCCTTATTGAACACCTCCTTGCCTGCACATAACGATTTCCTGCCCCACGTCCATTAGGCTGTGCTGGCTTCCGTGGCTGGCAAGCAGCTCTGAGGCTTCCGGGTTGGCCACTCATTGACTGATCAGTCCTAGGCAGTCCTTCATATAGGGGAGCATCAGTGGTGGTTCCAGCCCGTTGCTCTGCCCACGGTCTGACTTCGAGCCCGTTGATCCAGCTCCCGGTGCCCGCAGCCTCAGATTTCTCGTCTGTGTACTGGCGTTGACGGCATCACTCATGTCACAAGCTTGTTGAGGGTTAAAATGCTCATTCGTGTGGAGCACCAAGAACAGGCACTGAGGGAGTACCAGTAAGTACGAGTTGCAGGCTCTTTCCCTTCTCAGCAAATATTTATTGATTGCTTAATACGTCTAAGACCTTCTTTGTCAGCTCAGTAGCAGGGACGAGTCAGTCATCAGCTGAGAGTGACAAACGGGCACGGACAGGCAGCTGGGCCTTGGAGAGAGCCGGGAGCAAACCTGCCGAGTTCTTGGTTCGGCCCTGGCCAGCCCTGGTGTCGTTAGTCGTGTCCTGTTCACCGTGGCAGCAGTACGTGGCCTGCGCGTTTCCAAGCAGTTGGCTGGGCTGCTCCTCGTGATGCTCGGTGGAGGCTTATGCACTCACAGGACCCTCTTTTGAACATAGCGCTCAACTTGATGGAAAATACTCTTGGGGAAAAACGTTTTTTTTAATAGATGGTTGTTTAAGGTTCCAGTTCCTAGCATAGCGCCTATAGCCGCCCAGTAAACGTTTGGTCCATCTGTCCGTCTGTGAACAAGCACAGTAACTGGTTTCTTGGCCATGTGTGTTACGTCATGTCATGTATTTTCTAAAATCCCATTTCGTTGATTTAGTCAATATTTATTGGATGCTCGCTGTGTATCAGGTATGATTCTAAGTGCTGGGGATGCAGCAGTGGGTAAAACAGGTGGCCATCCCTGTGCCGTGACGCTTGCATTCATTCGAAGATACTGGATTGCTTTCTGTGGTGTGCCGGGGCTGCGGCCACGCTAACGGCCCCTGTGCCCACTGCTTGGTTTTAAGGCTGAGAAGGACTCCGCCAGCTCGGAGCCCTACCACTGCCTCTCGGATTTCATCGCGCCTCTGCACTCTGGCGTCCGCGACTACCTGGGCCTGTTTGCCGTCGCCTGCTTTGGGGTGGAAGAACTGAGCCAGGCCTATGAGGACGACAGTGATGACTACAGCAGCATCATGGTCAAGGCACTGGGCGACCGGCTGGCGGAGGTGAGCCACCGGGGTGTCCTCTGGCTGAGGACAGAGTCCAGGCTGTGGGGATCCCGTGGCGGGTGTCTGAATGCTGATCAGCATTAGAACCGCTGTCTTTTTTTTTTTCTTTAAGTCAGTCGCTGCTGACTTTAGTATTACATGAATTTTTAAATCACATATCCCCATATTACTGTCATCATCTTTTGGGCAAATAAATCCCTTCAGTGATGCCATAGTTGGCTGTTGCCTTTAGAACCCTAACCTCTTTGCCTGGTCTCTTGTTCGTCTCCCTTTACTTTCTATGATGTGACATTTTCGTAAAGACCCTGAAAAATTAAAAACACATTTTCATTTCAGAACCCCTCATTCTAATGTTGGTATCTTCTATAGATTCTCTATCCTTCTCCGCACGGAATGAGAGAGCCTCAACCCTGGGGAGTTCCTTTTCCTGCGGTGAACAGTGGAGGAACTGGCAGCTGTGTGGTCCCAGCTGCTCTTTCTGGCCAGTGTTAGCTTTGGCCTGACCTTCAGGCAAATGTTTAAGTTAAAAGGTCTAGAATCCCCAGATCACTAAATATCATACTTCAGAGCCCAGGTTGGCCAAACTTGAGCAGCAAAGCAGCTAACGTACAAACAGATCAAATCCAGCCTTTCCCCTCTAGCCACGTGTCCCATGGCTGTGGTCCCCATGAGTGCGGCTGCTCTGGATGCTTCCATTCAGCGGGTGGAGGCCGCACTGACGCCGTGGGCCCTCTGCCTAAGCACGTTGGCGCTCTGGGTTCCAGGCCTTTGCGGAGGAGCTCCACGAGAGAGTGCGCCGAGAGCTGTGGGCCTACTGTAGCAGCGAGCGGCTGGACGTGGCCGAGCTGCGCAGGCTGCGGTACGAGGGCATCCGCCCGGCGCCCGGCTACCCCAGCCAGCCCGACCACACGGAGAAGCTCACCATGTGGAAACTCGCGGACATCGAGCAGGCCACAGGTACCGCCAGGAGGCAGTGGGCTCCTGTCTTTCCTTACGTAATAGATTTTGTCAATATAATGACACAATCTTTTTTAATGGAAGGGCTGGGAATGACATCATTCCCTATCTCACCCTTTCGCAATCGTAGCTATTCTGATATTTTACTTCGATATTACTGAATAGTATTCTTACATCACTGTTTTTAGATTTATCAATTTGAATTATTTCCTCTTGACCTGTAACAAACGGGAATTTAGCCTACTTAATACCATTCCATGCCTCTCCTGCCCCGCTTTCCTGTTACCGGTGTGGTCGTGTCTTTAATCCCTGCCTAGTGACTAACCTCGTTCCCATCGGTACCAGCCACCTCACGCTCTTGTCCCGTTGCTTGTCCATAACGTCTCTGGACGCCAGGGCACTCAGCCTTCCCTTCCGCCCTTTTCTCTCTTTACTTTCACACTGCTATTAACATTTATGCTCTTCTGTAGTCATCATTCTCTCTAGCATTTTGTCTGTGGCTTGATTCTAACAGTTGAAAACGAGAAGTTGGCATGTTCCCTTTTGCGATGACGGACCAGGCACCTGGCACCAGCACCCTGAGCCCAGAGCAGAACCGATCATGGTTCTGTAGCTGTGCATTGTCACGTCCATGCCCTGGTTCTAGTCCTGACTGCAGAGGTCCTGTGGTTGAGGCGGCTCATGCTAAGATCGTAGTTTTCAGTGGAATTAGTCAAAAGCGTGCCATCAAAGCTGGTAAAGTTAAAGGAATCTAGATTTAAATGAGGAACTGTGCGGTGTGTTGAATCTGGGTCAGCAACAATAACACTGACTCCAGGAGTCATGAGATCTGGGTTCGAGTCAACGTTTCTTCCGTAAGCTAGCTGGGTGACCTTTAGCAAAGCCCTCAACCTTCATGTTGCTGACTCCTCGTGCATAAAATGAGTGGCTTCAAATGGATAGCCTTGACGGCCCCTTTGAGTTCTTCAAATCCCAAGAAAGAACATCTCTTCTTTCTCAGCTGTGCTGTGGACTCATTTATTCTTCACCGGAGCCAGCTGTTGGTCGTCCCTAGTGTCAGTGGCCCCACAGGGCCTGTGAGGCCTGTCCAGCTGGTGTCCTCTCTCCAGGGTCAGAGCTCCTCCCCGAGCAGGTCCAGGCTTAGGAGCAAACCGGGGCCTCTGTGACCAATCTTGGATGGCTGAGGGTTGGTTAAGAGTGTGGAGAGCCTTTTCCAGGCCTGTCCCCCTGGGTTAGAGGAGATCCGCGTGTCCTGTTTTTTTTTCCGTGTGATAGGGATTTGCTAGACTTACTTGGCCACAGCTTTCATGCGGTGTCCTGTGTCTACCTAGAAGGCGCGTGTTCACTTCCATTCAGTGATTTAACAAGAGTCGGTCGAGGGCCTGCCATCTGCGGGCCTGCGCTTTGCCCTGAGTGAGCCTCCCCCACGCTCTCCCTGCAGGCATCAGGCTAACGGAGTCCCTGGCCATGGCCCCCGCATCAGCAGTCTCAGGCCTCTACTTCTCTAATTTGAAGTCCAAATATTTTGCTGTGGGGAAAATTTCCAAGGATCAGGTAAGTTAGCTGTTTCGCTGTATGTGACTTCCCTAGATACCTGTCCTGTTTTAAATGGGGTTCTAGAACCTATCTTATTTTAAACGTGAATGAGAATAAAATGAGGGGGAAAGGATGAAGAAATTTATCCCCATTAATATCTTAATTTGATTTCAACTCGTTACCCCTATTCTAACTCTCACCGTACACTCAAACCTCTCTCTCTCTCTGAGCTTCTAAGCATCAGGTATTTAGTACATGTTGTTTTTCTGCCCAGAGAATAGGAAAACTTGGTAGACATAAATATCTGTCTCCATTTAACTCAGTAGATTGCTATTAAGACAAGAAATGGAAGGTGCTTAATGTTTCTTGGCAAATCCCATGGAGATTTCAGTTCAGAACGTCTTATCACTTTGCCTTAATAAGATGCATCTAATCTTTTGCAGATTGAGGATTACGCTTCGAGGAAGAACATGTCTGTTGCTGAGGTTGAGAAATGGCTTGGACCCATTTTGGGATATGATACAGACTAATTTTTTTTTTTTTCACCTTTTCTATACTTGGTGATCTTCAAGGAAGTATAATCCAGAGTGCCTTAAAAATAACAACAAAAACCCCATGTGCGTCTGGCTGCTTCTGGTTTTGGAGGACTATTTGGTGGAACCCTAAAGAGAAGTAGGGTCTTCCTACAGTACCTGGAAAACAAAAGTGTTGTTTTTCAAGGACCTCGAACGAATTGCCAGGAGTAGGGTTCCGATGGTATCCCTGGTCCGTCTGGGATAGGGACAAGCTGAAGATAGAGGTCTTTTGCATTTCAAAGCAAAGTCAACTTGCTTTTTTCCATTTTTACCTTAAACCTAGGAGGCCACTTAGTCCTTTTTTTTTTTTTTTTTTTCCTCTTAGGAAAAAAGCCTGAAACTCAGTTGAATAGAGAAATGTGACCCCGTGGCAAAATGATGCTGTGAGAAATGGGGCATTTTAGTCTAAATGGTTAGAACAATGGACCCTGACAGGGAAGGAAGTATGGCTCTGCTCTCTGCAGAAGACCTCATTTTCTAACGGCTCCATTAAATGGTTGCAGAATTCCCTTTGCCAAAAGGCATGGCCTCCCTGCTTGCTTGTCAGAAACACTCAAGCCGTTTGCCCCAGCGTGGTCAAGTACAGTCATGCTCTCCAAGCACTTTCATCCTCCCGTGATTTCATATTCCCTTGCCCTAAGGGACAAAAAAGATAAGGGTGATTAACATCTGTCAGTTGTTTTCAGGACTGAGCAGGTTCTTGGCTCAGCTGTGATATCCTGTGCAGAGTTGGACAGGTGGACAGTGTAATGCCACTTATTTCTTATTTTATTCTCCTTAAATTCTTGATGTATTCAATAATGAAGAATGGTGCCACCACCCAAGTAACAAGCCTCAAAGTTACCCCTTGTCATCTTTTTCTTGGATGATTGCAGTTATCTAAACAATTTGCACATAGAGGGTCCGTGTGTCCTACTTTAGTTGCGACGGTGATGGACATTCTCAGGAGAAGGCAATGTTGAGGTCTGGTTTGGGATTTGAAGGCTAAAGAGGAAGATGCAAGGAAGGAACAGATGAAGAACATCTTTGTTCACGAATAGGAATATTAAACGTTATAAGGGTATCGGATCTCCCTAAATTCATCTATAGATTCAATCTCTTGAGACACAAAGCACTACCTGTAAAAGAAAAGATGATTAAATCGACTTTATTGAACCTATGGGCTTATGTTAAGCGAATAAGCACTTTAAATGAGAAGAGAAGCCACAACTTGAGAAGTCAGTTATAATACAAATAGCTAACAAAGGATTAGTAATCATAATATATAGAGAATTCCTATTTAAAAAAAAAACTAGAGAAATAGAGAATATTTGAAAAGGCGTTTCATGGAAGAGAAACATCAAATAAAAAGATGTTCTGCATGATTGATGGTCAGGGAAATATGAATTAAGACCATAATGAGATTCCATTTCACACCCAGAAGATTTACAAAAGTTGGGTCTGACAGTACCAGGTGTTAAAGAAGATCTGTGGGAACCCATACATTGTTGTGGGTGTGTAAACAGGCACAACTGCTTTAGGAAACAATTATATCTTACAAACTTGAACATTTGCAGACCTTATGATCCAGCTACCGACTCCCACTTGTATGTCTAACAAACTCTTGCATGTGGTCACCAGGAGGTATGTGCAAGAGGATTGATAGTAACGTATTCATAATTAATAACTGGAAAAAGTGAAATGTCTGCAGGAGGAGGGATGAATAAATTAGGTATGTTCACCCTAAGGGATAGGATTCAATTGCAAAAATGACTGAAGTGCAGCTATACTTCACAATAAAAATGAATCTCAGAAAATATTAAAAAAAAAAGCAAGTTGCAGGAAACTGCATATAGTATACTATTTTTATTGAGCTCTAAAGCAAAACCAAAGAATATATTGTCTAAGCATATATATGCAATAAAAGTATATTGTAAAAGAAAAAGAAGTAACAGAATGAGAAACCAAAATTTTGCATGGTGGTTACCCATGGAAGGAGGAAACGCAGGGGATGGGAGAGGAACACATGGGTAGATGCAAGTGATGAGGAATGTTCTAGTTCTTAGGGGTAGGCTTATGAGTGTTTACTATATACTATAGTATGCTTTATAACTAATATATAACATAGTTTTATATGTATTAAATGTGTTGTACTTAATACCTGTATTGAATATATTGTTAAAAATAAAAGCAGAGTAGAATGATAACCCAAAATCTGGTACGATGATTTTGTACATAAGGTTGGTATATGTCAAATACATTTTTTAAAGAAAGGAAGAACATTTTGGGCAGAGCAAACAGCAGACAGAAAGGCAGGGAGGTGGGAGGATGGTGCGTCTGTGCACCTGCCGGCAGCTCCCAGATCCCAGGCTTCAGGGAGGGAGTGCATGGCGGAACCGTTTGCTAGACAGACTCGATGTGGCTGCACTGAATATGGGCAATTGGATACTGCACTTTGGAATTTAAAAAGAATGTCTGGATTTGGAATTGGGACACTTCAATGCGGAGATGGAAGTCAGGCCGTAGGTGTGGATGGGATCGCCTATGGACCACGTGAAGAGGAGAGAACCAAGATGGAACTCAATACAGACATACCAAACAGGGAAGGGTAGGGGCAGCGGAGGAGCGGGCGTGGGTTGAAGGAAGCGGGGAGAGGGAGTCCAACGCCCGGGAAAGCAAGAGTTTTCAAGGCATGTCAGCAGAACCCAATGCTGCAAAGAGGTGTGGGAATGGGATTGCAGAGGGCCCTTCCCACAGTGAGCCTTGTAAGAGCAGCTTCAGGGAATCGTGGGGGCCCTTGGCAGACTTCAGGAAGTTGAAGATTGAATGGGAGGTGCAGAAGATTTGTGGGTTCACTTAAGACTGGAGGGGAAGGTAGGACTGAGAGTGTTTATTTTAAGACAGAAAAAGGCTTTCATGCCAAGGGTAAAGCTACAGTGCAGAGGGTTGCAGATAATGCAAAAATCTAATTATAAAAATTGTTTTAACCTAACTTTCAGAGAGACTGGACTTCATCTGCCAATGAAAACCACTGTGAACCTGGGAGTTGTCCCTGACCCCTCCTGTCTTAGCTCGGGCTGCTGTAACAAACTGTCGTAGACTGGGTGGCTTATAAAGAACAGACATTTATTTCTTACAGTTCTGGAGGCTGGGAGTCCAAGATTAGGGTACCGGCAAGGCTGGGTTCTGGTGAGGGCGTCTTCCGGGTTGCAGATGGCCAACTTCTCATGTTTTTACATGGCGGGAGGAGAGCAAGCTCGCTCTGGCCTCTTTCTTGTGAGGGCGCTAATCCCATGCATGAGGGCTCCACCTCCATGACCTAATTAACTGCCACCTCCAAATACCATCATATTGGGGAGTAGATTTCAACATACGAATTGGGGAGGGGGCGGCACACACATTCAGACCATAACATCTTCCTTTTTCTCAAACTTCATATCCAATTGGTTCTCAAGCCCTGGTGATTTTTTCCAGTAAATATCTCTGAAGTCCACCTCCTCTACCCCTACCCTGGTTTAGGTTCTCATCATGGGCTTGTTCATTCCGTAAAGTCTTGTTAAACAAGCAGAGGGGAAGCCATGATGATGGTTTCTTCTTTCTCAGAAGGAGACTGGGGCATCAAAGCCCTAGCACCTTCTACACCCGCCTTCAAGATTTCACACTGGAAGTGGTTCTGCTGATGTTCCCTTTACTGCCCCATGAAGACAGCACACTGGCAGCCCTGCAGGAAAACGGCCTCATTTCATGGCTTACTTACTATAAATTAGCTATGTATTATAGAAGAGAAAGTATATTCTGATTCCGTGTGTGTGTTCAAGGAAATGTATGCTAGTATATGCATTAAAAATGTCTGGAAGAGCTGGGCATGGTGGCATGCAAGTGTAGTGTGTAGTCCTAGCTCCTCAGGAGGCCAAGGTGGGAGGATTGCTTGAGCCCAGGAGTTTGAGGCCAGCCTGGGCAACATAGCGAGACCCCATCTCTTAAAAAAAGTCTAGGAGGACACACAAGAAATTCTTAAGTAGTTACCTCTGGGAAATGGGATTAGGGGACCAGAGATGGGGGGAAACTCATAGTTTGGGTATTTCTCATTCTTTCTGCACTGTTTCGAAATTTTACAAGTATATATTATTGTTCTTTAAAAACGATTGCTTGGCAACAAGTCTAGCTTGAAATGAGGGCTAGTTTGAATAATCTGAGTGAAAACTTGGGATACAAATGAATTAACCCCTAAACTCAGCCAGTTCCATTTCTTAAAACTTGGAATATCTAATTCCATTTACACTCTCCATTCTTCAAATATAATTATCAAAGATGTCTTTTGCCTTGTCCTTTGCTTTTAAGTATTAGTATAGCCTTTTGGGGACTCACAAAACATGCAATCTCTATAATTCTTGCCTAGGAAGAGATCTTGGATAAAATGATTTTTGACAACCTTGAGATTATGTATTCTATGAAATGGAAGAAACAAAAACCAAACTCATAAATACTGTTTACCACAGTCTCTTCCTTCCACAGTGTAAATACATATGGCAACCTGCTGAGTATGAAGCTTGAAACAGCTGAGAAAGGAACTTTGAGCTTTTACAATCCTATTTGTTCTTTTACCCAGAGAAAAGTGACATTTCATTACAGATTATTTGAAAGGATTTCCATACTTACCTACCTTTAATCATGTGACATTGTTTATCCTATTTTAGAAAGCAAGAAGTATTTATTTTGTGCATGTTTTCAATAACAATAAGTAAAATCCAGTTGTCTTGGTGGATAGTGCTAAATGTCATTAATTAAAAATATTTTAATCTGATGCAATAGGTCATTGGGATTTTTTAAAAAAATTCTGCTGAGATGAGCTCATCAAGAAAATTTGAAGGATTCCAGGGAAAAACATCTTAGTGCCAAAGTGTTTGATTATTTTTTAAATAATGCAACTCTTTTCATAAAAGGTAGCAATTAGCTCCAAGACATATTTCATATTTCTTGTATAAAGCCTTCCAATCATCATCAGATTTCTCCTTACGTTGCTATGGGCAAGTACTAACGTCCATTTAAAAACCATCAGGAAGGCTGAAGGACAGCAAATTCAAGTGGCAACTTCGTCATCAGCAGAGCTGAGACTGGTTTCTGGTCTGCAGAATCCCATTTCTCTCCAATGGACTTTAATTAAATCTTGAATAAAGTTAGGGATTAAATACCAGACAGTGGATCTATCACTCCTCCCCTCAAAATAGAAACTACCTGGCGAGTTACCAACGGAAGGGAGGAAGCGGGACACATCTATGTATGATTTTCAGTCTCTCGGCTTGGCATAGAGATGAGTTTGGGTACAATTCTCCTTTGTAATTAGAAAAACTGTCAATAAACTGAAAATAACTTAGAAACCTAATCATGCTTCACATTCTGTGCATTATCAACCAACAGGCCAGATGAGTCAAGAGAAAGACCCTGTGAAACTTCTTTGTTTGTTAAAACTGACCATCGGTTGGAAAGAACAGACAAAAAAACAACCTTTACGTGAAGGTTGGGGACAGGGAGGCATGGTACCGGTTCTCAAGGAGGAAGAGGATATGCACTAGTTAACGCCAGAACCAAAAATTTAGCAATTCTGCCAGGCACATGATAGGAACTTAAATATTTGTTGAGTGGGTGAAATAATATTAGAGGACTAGACCCAAAGCCACCAGCTAGTGTTCTCCAGAGCTTTTCCAGGCAAATTCGGAGATTTGCTGCACCTGCCCAATACAAGGAAACAAACGACGGCACAGAAGCAAGTCTGGCCCATCCATCAGTGGCCTTTCCAAAACCTACAATTTGGTGATCGCTGATATTCATAACGATGACTCAGAAGCATTGCCATATTCCTGCGGCACCTTCTGAATCATCAAAGCCTCATTAAAATTCAGCATCACTTCAGTATTAAGTACTTTGTACCATGCAAATTACTGTATTTGAAGGTTGGCCACCAGAGTATGATAAATGGGACCCCTCTCCTTTAATCGGAACATATTAATGGATTAAGCCAAAATTCTTCCTCCCCGTTCTGGCAGATGGCAGAGCTGCTTCTGCTGCCATCGCTTGGTGGCAAGAGCCAAGCCTGACACTGTTTAAACTAGAGAGACGGGTGCTAAGTGAAGACGATGGTTTTTCAGGGTGAACGGAAGATGCTGAACAAGGGTGGTTACAAAACGAGGGAGTGAGTCCTGACAAGGATGTCAGCCCAAGCCCCGGAAGCTGGAGGGGCTGGTGCATGGCAGGGTTGAGTCACTTAATGCCGTTGGCATTGAGGGGGAAGGAAAATGCTAATTTTGGACAGTTTGTATCAGATTAGCAGGAGCATCTGACTTAAGAAAGCCAGTAATTACTGGGTTTTATCAAGTGAAAAGTGAGGTTTGGCTTTGGATGTCACCTTTAAATTTTTACTCAAAAAATAGGTAGGGTTGGAGGAGATGGAAAGTTGAGATTTCTGGGTGGTGGGACATGAGAATGAATTTTGTAAGGGTTTGATAATATAAGTAGCAAACATTTGTGGGCATACTTTTTGGGAGAAGAGGGAAGAGAAGGAAAGAGTAATGGGCTCATGACTGCTTAAAAATGGGGAGAGAGGCCGGGCGCGGTGGCTCACGCCTGTAATCCTAGCACTCTGGGAGGCCAAGGCGGGCAGATTGTTTGAGCTCAGGAGTTCGAGACCAGGCTGAGCAAGAGTGAGACCCCGTCTCTACTAAAAATAGAAAGAAATTAATCGGACAACTGAAAATATATAGAAAAAATTAGCTGGGCATGGTGGCGCATGCCTGTAGTCCCAGCGACTCGGGAGGCTGAGGCAGGATGATCGCTTGAGCCAGGAGTTTGGAGGTTGCTGTGAGCTAGGCTGACGCCACGGCACTCTAGCCCGGGCAACACAGTGAGACTCTGTCTCAAAAAAAAAAAAAAATGGGGAGAGAGTAGAAAGGACTTTACTGAGTGTTTTCCTACCTCACATAGAGGGATAGCGCACGCCTTCTGCAGGGGAAAGGCGGCGGGTGCTCGTCCCAGCAGGATGGGCGTTTTGTCACCTGTCGCTGTGCTAGGAGTACAGACCATTTCCATTCCTCCCTTCAGCTAAAAATCTGAAAAACTTTTATTATTATATTTTGTAGATTTGATGGGTACCTAGTGACCAAAGCCATGCCAAGATTTGCAGCGGTAGGAGAAAAATCACTTGCATCTACCTCACAAACTTCTCTTCCAATGAGTTCAAACAATGGTCATGCTATTAGAGGAAACACTAGCTGGGCAAATTACCTCACTTTTGCTTTAGCTGAGATCCCCAAGAGGTACAATGTTTGCTGTAATGTGGCATTTATGCATTCATTCACATTTGTTCATTTATATGTTCATTCATCAGATATTTATTTGGCTGGGTCCTGTGCTAGGGTTGGGCATACAACGGTAGCAAGAAAGTAAATTCCCTGCCCTTGGGCAGAGTCACGTTCTCTGCAGAGTTTGCGAGAACTGACGTCCTTCAGTGCCTTGCATCGCTCAACTCTTAACCTCGTCCTCTGCTGTGGATTTAAAAGCAGAGGAGGCATCTCCTGGTCTCCCGTGTATTATTTGGAGGAACATTGCATCGCCCGTGTATATTTTGGGCCTCTTTCCCAAGATTTTACTGCTACTTCTAAGTGCAGCTACCAGCAGTTAGGAAACTTTGACGGTTCTTTCGCTTTGCCCCTTAGAACCTCCAGTTTTTTATTAATTTTTTTCATATACATACTTATATTAATATTTCATGTGCAAAGTTATATTCTGAGCCCCAGAAATTCCATAATAGAAATAAATCCTGGAATAACTACATTGCTAAATGAGCCTTTTGCTCCTAGAAATGAAGCCTCAGCCTCCAAGCGACAGCAAGTGGGACTCCAGAACCCATTTTTCAGATGATACAAGCAAGTAAAATTCTGATAAAATGTCTTGGACAAAAAATACATTTAGAATATAAAATGGTTAAAAATATATTCAACTATTGAGAAATGTGTGACAAAATTAATAATACAACTTAATGTTTTAGGAGAAAAAAGATCTTTAGCGTCACAGAAGAGCATAATCCCGTTAGAAAAGCATTTGTGATTTTCACATTTAATTTTCTCTCCTACTTTTCCCATGTTACAAAGTGGGACCAGGTGAATCCATTTCTCAATACGGTCAATTAAGAAGAGCCCTATTTGTGGCTGAGTCCTTTGCTAACAGTCATAATATGCACCAGGAAATAAATACTCAGTTCCACAGCATTTGCAAGACACGTTTTTTAGGACAATTAATATTATGAGATGTTTTGTTTGGTTTTATTTCGTTATTAAGGCAGCCCATGTGAAAAGATCTAGTCTCCAACGTAGGAAGAACTTTACAAGAAATGAACAATGCAACAACTGACAGAATGTATTTTAACCCGCTTTTTATGCGAACACACCATCCTAAAAGTTATGTGCTGCATATTTTGTACTCAGAATGTTTTATACTCTCAACAAGCTGCAGCTATTAAGAGGTTCATTGCTATTTTTAAAATTTAGATCCACATAAGTTAGAGAACAACAATCTCAAAACTGAATAATCTCCCTTTGCCTCCCAGAGATTTTAACCTGAATTTAATAGTGATTGTTCGGTGTGGCGTATCCCATTTTAGTCTCCATCAAGCAAGCTTGCTTTCGTTTCTTCGTGCTTCACCTGGCTTGAAAGCAGTTTGCTGTGTACTGCCGTTAAAAACGCTGGTGCGATGTCCAGCTACAGAACTCTGTCTGAATATTAATCTCTTTACTGCTGCGCAAGAATCAGGTAAGTAGTGAGAGAGAGAGAGAGTGCGTGTGTGTGTGTACACATGCACATCATCTTGTGTCTTACAAGGAAAGCCCGTGATTAGCCGTGGGCATAGACACGACTCAGGGTTGCTCCATGAATACAGATCCGGCAGCAGCTGTCAAGCTTTCCCCCTCCTTATCTCATCACGACCTTTTGGGAACAAAAGTGCCCAGACATCTCCCCTTGCAGATTAACAAGCTGCGCTTCGGAGGAGTATTTACTGATAAACATCTGCCTTCCAAAGGCAAACCATTTATTTAGCAAACTGCTCTTTAGAGATTTATAGCTACAGTTTGCCTTCCTGCTACTGCTCTAAATCATGGCTGCCTTCTTCGTCCTCCTCTGTTTTTCTCTGCTAAGAATTTGCTTTTTGAGCATTGGTGCAACTTCCAAGGAGCCAGTAATTGCATACTAACATAAGTAAAAAAAAGCAAAAAGCTCCAACTCACTTCAAATAACTTTTTTGTTCAGCCATAAAGGATATTTATGATAACTAAAATCTATGGAAGAACTTTGTTTATCACATTGAGCCACTATTGCTGGCCAGGCGCCATGGCTCACGCCTATAATCCCAGCACTCTGGGAAGCCCAGGCAGGAGGATCGCTTGAGGCCAGGAGTTCAAGACCAGCCTGGGTAACATAGTGAGCACTGCATCTCTAAAATAAACTGGTGTTGGATTTTTAAGGGTATAGATTGTAACTCTACTTACATCATAGAGTGTATGTATTGATATTGTCTCTCAAATTAGGTTGTAGGATATTTAAAAGGGCAAGAACTATCTTTTCCCCTTTCTTTATATGTTTTAGAAACTTTAAAGAGTTTGGAGAGAGCAGACACACAATGCGTGTTAACTAATAGTCTGACCTGAAGTGAATGTTTGCACGAGGGGACTCCTGAGTCAGGCGTCTTTTTGATCTTTTCAGGAGACAGGTGTGTGAGCTGTAGTGTATAAACAGTATTCCGTATCATTTCATGAGTGCCCCCCCTCACGCCGGGTGACCATGGGCAGGTGGCCTCTGCACGGCATCGTCCCCATCTTGCACTCACCTCATAGGACAGTGCAAGAACTTGAATGCAGCAATTCACGAAAGCACTCAGCACAGCGCCCGGCTTAAAAGAAAAATCTTCATTAACTGAAGAACGATAAGGAAGGCCCTTGGGAGATGTTTAATTTTTTTTAGTTCTTCTCCCAAAGCCATGCTTTACAAAAATACAGTGAATGCAAAACCACACCAAATTACCTCATTTGATAGGCAATGTGTAGAAATCTGATTATGAATGCCAGTGGCACAAGAGAAGTTTAGGGACAGGAGACCTAACTATGGTGAGACTGGAAATTGCCAGAGGGAGCTGTAAACATTGCAGATGGACCACCGGGTGTTGTTACCAAGGCTGCGAATTAAGAGAAGGCACCTTGTTAGGTTTTTACCAACTGTCTCATCATCATCATAACTGTAGCATTGCATTTTTGTATATTAACCTTCTCTATAAAGGAGGTGTTATTTTAATTGTGGCTTGGTTCATTCCTGAGTGAAGTCTTCAGTAGGCAACTTACTTTGGTTTCACAACTACAGGCTACCTTCCTGTTATAGAATTAGCATCTTACAAATGGATTACTCTAATCATCAGGAGAATTGTACCAGACATGCTGGGTGATTTAGTGCTGTGGTCCCCAACCCCCGGGCCACAGCAGGAGGTGAGTGGCGGTCAGGCCAGCGAAGCTTCATCTGCATTTACAGCCACTCCCCATGGCTTGCATCACCGTCTGAGCTCCCACCCCACCCCAACTGTCCGTGGAAATATTGTCTTCCATGAAACAGGTACCTGGTGCCAAAAAAGTTGGGGACCCCTGATTTAGTGGAACCCATCCCATACCTGGAAAAGCACCCCAAATACATTAAATTATATTTGCATTAAGAAAGCCCATTTTAAAATGTTGCAGTTTTCATTAAAAAACTTGCTCATTGCAAAAAGCTTGTAAACTCTATGAAAGTATACAGAGGAAATCAATTCATAATTCTATAAACCACACTTAACCACTATTGTTTTATTATATTTCCTGCCATTGTCTTTCCTTTTCCTTCTTTCTTTCCTTCTGTCCATTCATGTGTGGGTGGGCTGAATAATTGCCCCTAGAGGACATTATGTTAAGTGAAATAAACCAGGCACAGAAAGACAAACGTGATCTCACTCATGTGTGGAACCCAAAAAAGTTGACTTCATGGAAGTAAAGAGTGGAATGGTGGTTAGCCGGGGTTGGGGTGGTTGGAGAGATACTGGTCAAAAGATACAAAATTTCAGTTAGATGGGAGGAGTAAGTTCAAGAGCTTTATTGTACAACATGGTGACTATAGTTAACCAGACTGTATTCTTAAAAAATGCTATTTTTTGTGTTCTCACCACAAAAATAACCATGTGACAAAATGCATGTTAATTCATTAGTCATTCCACAATGTATATAGACTTCAAAACATCGTATTTCACACAACGAATAGATACAATGTATCTGCCAATTAAAAAATATATTAAAAAATAAATAAAAGCAAAAATATTTAAACACTTTAAAAATTAATAAAAAAAGATATTCATGTTGTAATCCCTAGAACCTATGAATATTACTCTATGTGGCACAAGATGGGATTAAGTGAAAAATCTTGAATGGGAGATTGTTATGGATTACCCAATGGGACCTAACTGCAATCAAAGTGTCCTTAGAAGGGAAAGGCAGACGGAGACTTGACACAGGAGGAGGTAATGTCGCCACGGCGGAGACAAGATGCTGCGCCGCTGGCTTTGAAGATGGAGGAGAACGCCGGGAGCCAAGGAGTGCAGGTGGCTTCTAGAAGCTGCAAAAAGCAGGGAAACGAGATTTTCCCTGAGAGCCTCCAGAGAATGCAGCCCTGCTGACGCCTTGATTTCTGACTTGTTTCTCCAGAACTGTAAGAGAGGACAGATGTATTGTTTTCAGCCACCAAGTTCATGGACATTTGTTACACAGCAGCAATAGGAAACCAATACACCTTGAAGCTATCACTTTTTCTATTTATCAACCTACATACCCATATATCATCTTTTTAATATGACTGATATGCTACTATACATGTATGTATTCATATATTTCCATGTATATATTTTTTATTGTGGTAAAATACACATTAACCTGAAATTTACCATTTGAGGCATTTGTAAGTGTACAGTTCTGCGGCATTAAGTACATTCGCCTTGTTATGTAGCCATCGCCACCATCCATCTGCAGAAGACTTTTGATCTTGCAAAATGAAATTTGGTACCAGCTAAACAATGGCTCCCCATTCTTCCTCCCTCTTGCCCCTGAAAACCACCATTCTACTTTTTGTCTCTGTGAATTTGACTACCCAAGGTACTACATATAAGTGGAATCTCATGACATCTGTCCCTTTGTGATTGGCTTATTTCACTTAGCGTAATGTCCTCAATGTCCATCCATGTTGTAGCAGGTGTCAGAATTTCCTTCCTTTTTAAGGCTGAATAATATGAGCTGTCATGTCCCTCTAGGTATTTTTTTCTTCCAGGCATACCAAGGTATTATCAGCCTGAGATAGCTTTTCATGTGAATCTTTCAGTGCAGGTATTATTCCTAGACCACAAAAGCAATACACATTTGAACTGCAGATGCAGGAAAGAAAAGGTCTATGGTTAGAATTCTCAGAGCAGTATTGATTTGAAAGACAAGTAGACAATTTTCTTTATCCATTCATCCATTGATGGACACTTGGGTAGCTTCTACCTTTTGGCTATTTTGAATAATGCTGCTATAAACGTGGGTGTACAAATATCTGTTCGAGTCCCTGTTTTAGTTTCTTTTGGGTCCATACCCAGAATCCAAATTGCTGGATCATAATGTTATTCTGTGTTTGGTTTTTTAAGGAATCATCATACCATTTTCCACATAGCTGTACCATTTTATATTCTCCCCAGCAAAGCACAAGAGTTCCTTCCAATTTTTCCACATCCACACCAATGTTTATTATTTTCTGTTTTTTTTACATTAGCCATCCTAATGGGTGTGAAGTGGTATCTCATCATGGTTTATACATGTATTTTTGTGAATATATGTTGTAATAAGCAAGTTACAAATTTGAAACTTTCAGAGATCATAGGAATATAAAATTTAAAGAATTTTATTTGTAAAAAGGGAATGCTATGTCCTTCAAATTTTATACATTTTTTTATTGATGCAAAATATTTTACAGATTTATGGGGTACATGGATTTGTAATGTGCATAGAATGTGTAACGATCAAGCCAGAGTATTTGGGGTGTCCATCGCCTTGAGTATTTATTATTTCTATATGTTTGTAACATTTCACATTCTCTCTTCTAGCTACTTTGAAATATACAATACATTTGTACTAATGATAGTCACCCTACTCTGCTATCAAATATTGGGGCTTATTTGTTCTATCTCACTGTATGTTTGTACCCACTAACCGGCAATCTTTATTATTCCCCCTTCCCACCCACACACCCTTCCCAGCCTCTGGGATCTATCATTCTATCCCTATCTCCATGAGATCAATTTTTTTTAGCTTCCGCACATGAGTGAGAACAATATACATGTATATTTTTAACTCACTTTTTTCCACTCAGTTTTATGTCAAAATATGCCTATATAACAATCTATTCTAAATATGTACTATAATTTATATAACCATTTCTTCTTGTAGAACATTAGGTCATTTCCAATTTTTCAGCATTGTAGGTTATAATAGTGTGAGTATAATTGAACACTGAGCCTTTATTCATATGTCTGAGAATTTCCTAAGAATGAATGACTCAAAGGAGCATTACATTTAAAACTATTGGTGTGTTCAACCAAATTGTTTTCCGAAAGAGTGTTCCAATCAGCAGACTATGAGAGTGCAGAGCAGGGTATCTTTTAAACATGTTTTCTCAGGTGCAGCATATCTCCAGAATACAGAGGAGAATACTTGTGAACTCAAAGAACCACAGTAGCAGTTTAGTTTTTCTAAAACTAGAAAACTGATGGAAGAGAAAATTAAAGCTAAGTCAGTGTGAACTACTATGGCAACTCTAGATAGAAACACAATCACTTGTCATTTTTTTGTTTCTAATTAATCACTTGACAATTCCTAGGCTTACTAACAGACCATCTTTTACACCTCCACCTCCAATGTCTAAGAAACCCAAGACCATATCTGAAGGGCAGTCAGACTTTCCCTAGTTGGGCATTAGATAGAACTGGAGTCTGATTAGTTCACCACTGACTTAACTCTTTCTGACATACAATATTGCTGTTTAAGTTTAATCATTCATAACATGGCAGACATACTTACCTAGTACAGCCATAAAAGTGACCTTAATGGTCTATATCATGGCATAGGCTGAAATGTTTGAGGAAGGTCAATTGAACATCTCCATGCTAGGGTCAGCCACCACCGTGGATACCAAAATTATGATTGTTACTTTTCAGCTTTTTTGGTTCACTTATACAATTTCTCATTAAGATGCTTCCAAGAGAATGGAGTTAGGATAGTTCCAACACACTGTGAACTCAGAACACCCAATTCATGAAGATAAAATGAAATAAATATCCAAGTTAGCCAAATGGGAGAGGAGTGGTTAATAACCACAGAGTCATAGAATTTAGAGGGCTGACTTCCATTTCTTGCAATATGACAACTTGATTAACTGAGAATCCTCCTATCAAAAAACACCTGGAAATGATGGAAAAAATATAATAACATCGTTGTAAATGTATAACTAAACATGCAAGAAACTAAGAGAAATCTCTAGGAGCAAAGCCACAAATGAAACAGAAAAGCAGAAGTTCAGATGGCCCTGATGAATTTTGCTGAACTTGATGATTTAAGGGCTCTCACTTTAACAGCCATGCCAGGTGAGGAGCTACAGCCCTGGATCCACAGTAGGAAGAGGGGGCAGACATTCTTATTTAGAGTCAGGACCCTTAAAGGCTTATAATTTCAGTAAAAGGATAAATTAGTGATAACATCCACCCACTGGCAAAGAGGGGTAACAAGAGAGCTTTCTGGTCTCATCTCTTGCTGTGAGTCTGGTCTCATCTTCTGTCTACCTTTGTGGTCTGGAAATCTCACCTCTGGTCTACCTGATAGAAAGAAATGTCTTGTGGGACTCACTTTTAACCCAAGCCTACAGAATTTCAACAGATAGAACTCCACCAAACCTAAGCTCACAATCCACAATTACAGGACACATGAGAAAATTCTAGGATTGAACCCACTCATACATAAGTGAATCATCTGGAACCAAGAGATTTTACATGACTTGCTCAAAAGTCACACAACATTTAGTGGCAGAGTGAGACCAGAGCTGAAGTCTCATGAGTTAGTTGCAAATTATTTTTTCCTTCCAGCAATCTGCCTTCTTTCCATATGGAAGTTTCTTCTCTGGAGAATCTAAGGGAAATCTAGGTCTAACTGTCTTTAAAATCAACATTCCAACTTTGAAAAATGAGCCTCTTTGCCCCACATGAGCAGTTTCTTTTGAGGTGATGAAAATTGATTGTAGTGATGGTTGCCCAGCTCTAAGAATATAATAAAAATGATTGAATTGTACACTTTAAATGTGTGAATTGTAAGGTGTGAGCTATAGTCCAATAAATCTGTTTTTAAAAGCTCAAAATAATGAAAAGAGGACTAAAAAATTTTCAAATTTGATGAAAATTAAAAAGCCACAAATCTAGGAATCTCAACAAACCTCAAGCAGAAGAAAGCTTAAAAATTCTACCCCAAATTGCTTAAAAGTAGTAATAAGGAAGAAAGTGGCCAGAGAGGAGCAGAGACGTTACAGAGAAGGATGACAACAGATTTCTTCTTAGAAACAATGTAAACCAGAAGAAATTGGAATAACATTTTAAAAGTATGGGTGTCCATCAACTTATGTTGGGGTTACATTCCAAAAAAAACCCATGGAAAATGAGATTTTGGGCAGAAGTTCTAGGCAGAAAGCTGCTGCTAAGAGAGGTGCCGGCTGAAATGCTGGCAATCTCACGGGACCAGAAAGACAAAAACTGGGGTTCAGAGGCTGATAAGTCTCCAGAATATGGGGTGGGGGTGAGCAAAGATCCTGGTAACAAGGGAGGCATAGTGCATTTGTGCCTGACAAACTACTGTTTGCCCCTTTAAAGATTTGTTGACTTTTTGATTTCTGGAACTGTTCTTGAAATAAGGCAGAAAACTACTGATGGATAAGGCAGAGTTTTCTTTCATCTCACAGTGCTGGGGAGGCCAGTATTGGCATTCAGGACCTACTAACAGACAGGAGCTGCAGTTAACACTCTTGGATCTCAGCTGGGAACCCTAGAGGGCTATGTCCTAAGTGTGGGGGAAAATAAAAGATGGAATTTTAAAAAAAATTTCAAACTAATCCCTGATCAGCTGCCACCTTATCTGCTTACTAGAAAGTAGGATGAGCTCTCTCTGGAAGATGACAACATTATCCAGAACTTCATACACACACACACACACACACACACACACACACACACACAAATTACCAAGGATGCCAATACAAGGGGAAAAAAGACAACATAAACAGACATATATAGTTGACTCACTTACTGGAGTTAACAGAGATGGATGCTGAAATGTTTGTTACTCATATATTCAAGAGAATTAATGATAAAGTAGAATTCCATGTGAGGACTGGATATTCAAGCTTAGAGAGCTTCATGGATGGATTTTCCTAAGTATGAATAAAGCCATTATAAACATTCTCATACAAGTGAATACATCTTTATTCCTTTAGGTACATACCCAGTAGTGGTATTGCTGGGTCATACATAGGGTAGGGTATATGACGTTAAAAAAAACTGTCAAATAGTTTTCCAATGTGGTTGCACCAATTTATATTCCTGAAAAATTTAATCGTAATAACTAATCCTGAGGAAAAAAAAACAATGTCCAGCAAAAGAAGGAAATCCAGTCATTTGTGACAACAGGAATGAACCTTCAGGACATTACACTAAGGGGGATAAGAGACTTATCAGCTGAGTGAAAGAAGTCAGTCATAGGAGGACAAGTACTGCGTGATCTCAGTTAGATGTGGAATCTAAAATAGTCAAGCTCATGGAGCAGAGAGTAGAATGGAGGTTGCCTGGGGCTGCAGGGAGGGGAAATGGGACCTCGCTGTTCAACAAGTATAAAGTTTCAGTTACGAAGGATGAATAAGTTCTAGAGATCTGCTGTACAACATTGTGCCTATAGTTAACAACACTACATTATACACTTAAAAATTTGTTAAGAGGGTAGATCTCAATGGTAAGTGTTCTTACCATAGGAAAAACAAAAGCAAAGCCAATGTCCATGGACAGGAAAATGGGGGACTATATTATGGAATATTCATACAGTGGAATACTATTCAGCAATAAAAAGAATGAACTACGGATATAGATTCAACATTATGAACAAATGTCAAAATGATTCTGTTGAGCAAAAGAACCCAAATGTAGAACACGTAGTGTCATGATTCCACTTATACGAAGTTCAAGAATAGGCTACAGTATTCCATGGAGGTAGAATTAAGAATGGTGCTCATCTATGGGGGATTACTGGAACAGAGCACAAGAGCAATTTCTGGGATAATAGAAACGTTCTCTATATCTTGGTGGGAACAATAATTCTATGAGGTAAATATTTATCAAACTTCAATGAGATCTCTACATTGCACTGGATGAAAATTTTGCCTCAAGGGGAATAATAACTTCAATAAATACTGAATTCTACTTAATAGGTTTGATTTTGCAATGGTTTTGCTTAGCAATTCTAAAACTACTTTTATTATGTATGTTTCTCACTGTTGGAGAAAGCAGTTACAAATATGAAAAGGAGAAAAGATCACTGCCAGAGCCAGCATTCTTTGGTATCTCTTTTTTTTTAATCTGAATTTTTAAAAAATCCCAGAATTTGGAAACATTTTGGGTAAATGGGAATTCATTGTGAAATAGATTAGAATAGTTACATCTTTTGATATATGTCGATTCCCACTTAGCATTATTCTAAGACCGAATCCTAGGTGTCTAACAGATTTTGTTTTGCTTTGGAGTTTCCAAAGAATGCCTTTTAAAAATCCTTTCCTACAAAAATAAACAGTGGTTTTTCAAAATATACACAGAGAACAAGAGGAATTTCCTGTCAACACTAGGCATAGTCCTTGGTGAAGCCTGAATTGTCTGGTGTTTCCACTCTAAGCCACTTAGCTATATTTCTGTTTCTGCAAAGCAAGAGCAGATCCCAGAAAAGTCATTTTTCTTCTTTTGTAGAAACTTCTTTATCTGGCATAAAATGGTAACTCATCAAACCTGCAGCAGAAGGCAACTTTTCAACTCTCAGTCAATTTGATCAACATTAAGCATCCATCACATGAAGGATTGGGAGTGACAACCTTAAAAAATCCTGCTAGGCAACTAGTTATTGATGGTCTGCTCAGCCTGATGGATGAAGGTGTGAGGACAAGTCAAAGCACACACCTGGCTGCCCTCCTGCTTTGCGTTGTGCTGGGCAGGACTTGTGGCTAGAAAGCTCCATTGTTGGTTTTACCAAAAACACACTTGTGTCATCATGATCAGTCAGAATTTGATCCTAGCTGGAGGTCTGCCCTTCCTAGCCTCACCTTGGGATTTTCAGAAAAGCTCAGGGAACAATTTACAATAAAGCTTAATTACTTTTATCCTGACTGTTTGCGATCTACTACAATGGGAACTATTTAGGGGATGATGTTGGTGATTTATACTAAGAAGAAAAAAATAGGTATGTTAATAGTATGAAGGAGCTTGTAGGAAGGGCTTAATTTATTGTAGAGATTAAATTCTTTTCAGGGGCTTTAGAAGCACTGATTTGTATTAAAATAATAAATGTGCTAATTACGGTTAAATCATTTCAACTCATTAAGCCAGGGCCATAAGACCTTTCATTAGCCACGCAACATTAGTGGTTAAGAAAGATTATAGGTGTTGTCCAAGGACTCCAATAGTCAATCAGCCAGTGTACGGTTGGGCTAACCTTGAGTAGAATCAGAAAGTAAGAGATCTTTCAGGCAGCATCTTTCTCCCTAAATCCCACCCCCACCCCCATAAGTGTTCGATGCCCTTAGGTTTTAACACCTCTGAAAGAGTTCCCTGGCCTGTTGCCTTAAAAATTATCAAGGAAATGGACTGTGCTTTATTACGCACTTGCAACGTCCTGTTACGATGATTTATTTAGGTTTCTTTCTCTACTAGACTGTAACTTCTAGTCAATAAATTTTTGTTGGATAAATTAATGTATCATTAACAAAAGCTCTGAAAAACTGGTAGTATTTTACCTAATTCAAAGTCATTAAAATTTACTAAACTAGATTGTAAGCTCCTAGTGGACAAAAGAGTAGGCCTTATTTAAGTTGCATCCCGAACTATAACACAGTGTCTGGCATAAAATGGTTACTTAATAAAGAGCAATGAAAAAATGGTGACAATCTCTTAACTGCAAAGGAGCAAGCACTAATGGGAGACTTCAGACCTTGGAGAAGAACATCTGGGATCATGTGGTTTCTCACCAGGAACTCCGAAAGGGAAGCTGGCGTGAGTAATCTCCTTTAACTCAGACCCAGCCACAGAAAGCAGCTGCCTGACAGTAGTGAGAGTCCAAGGAAGGTCAGGTGGCATCAGAGTTGCTGGATTAGTATCTCTCTTTGAGTGGATTACATGAGCTCCCAGGTTCTGTGCATCCAGCACGCACTTACTCCGTCATTCACAGAGTGACAAAAGTGAGCTGTCATTATCATCTAGCAAGGGCTCAGCATTACCAAAGAAGCAAAAAGAACGTTCCCCAAGCCAGAGCATGGAATGCTTGTCACAGCTAGCTGGGATGCTTAAGCACACAAATCAATTTCCATCTTAATTAGTCAGTGCCTGCTGCACCCTGAAAATGCAAAGAGCCACATAACCAAAGTTACGTAACTAACCTCCAGCTGCAGCCTGTCACCTGAAAATCCATTCAGTAACTTTGTTCCCTCGACCTATCTTTCCTATCTGAGAAACTGTGAACAAACAGATTCAGGTAAACAATTGACAAGAAAACATTTCAAAACCTCCGCTCCTGCTAGAGGATGTAATGTGGCCAAGGGTTGCATATTCACTTGAGTTGATTGAAAGAGGGAAAAAGCAGCTCTGTCTGGTCCCTTGTAAAATCAGCATGTCCAGAGGGTGTGATATTTTTACAGAACAGTCCAGCTGGTTTACGCCGTTGGTTTAGAAAAAAATATTCTTTCATCTTCATCCTAAGTGCAAGGTTTGTCTTGGAGCTGGAGGGAAACTTCATGATTCACTCATGCTCCCATCTAGCCCTGCCACGGAGGAGGTAGAACACAGAGAGAGGAAAGGGGGGAAGGGAAACCCAAAGCTTGCGGTGTCGGTGACAAGGGCACGTAGAGGGCAGAGAACCTGGCCTTCCTGTCAACCTTCTTTCTCAGCTTCTTACAACTTCGTGTGCTGCTAGTGGGGACACAGTCTTCCTCGAAGCCTTGTTAAGTCGTAGGTGTGAGTGACGGGTGACTTAGGAATACATCTGGAAGATTCCAGGAAGGGAGATGTGTGTGTGTGTGTGTGTGTGTGTGTGTGTGTGTGTGTGTACCCTGAGAATAACAGTGTTAGCTCTAAGGATTTTGCAAGCTCTAACGCTTTAATTTCATCAGAGAGAGAAAGTTTTCTCAAGTGACTGTGGGGACACTATAGAAGGCACAACACGGGGGCAGGCAGGGCAGATGTGTACCTGCCCACTCCCGCACTAGAGAGAGGGAGAAATATGTGCACCTGAGAGAGAGTGAGCGAGCGTGAAGGAAAACATAAGACAACGCAGAGGAATGAATGATGAAGGAGGAGAAACTCGTGGAGAGTGGGGAGAAGAAGAGAGGAGAGGATACACAGGTGACCCTTGAATGATGTGGGGATTTGGGGCACTGATACCCCCCACCATGCAGCTGAAAATCCATGCATAACCTTTGACCTCCCCCAAAACCTAAACTAATAGCTTAAAGTTGACCAGAAGCCTTACCAATAACCAACAGTCAATGAACACGTTTTACATATTATTTGTATTATATACTGTGCTCTTACAATAAAGTAAGCTAGAAAAGACATTACTAAGAAAATCGTAAGGAAGAGAAAATATATTTCCTATTCATTAAGTGGAAGTGGATCCTCATAAAGGTCTCCATCTTCATCATCTTCTTGTTGAGTGGGCTGAGGAGGAGGAGGAAGAGGAGAGGGTGGTCTTGCTGTCTCAGGTGTGGCAGAGGCAGAAAAAAATCTTCATGTAAGTGGACCCCACAGTTCAAACCCATGCCGTTCAAGGCTCAACTGTATATAGGAAGAGACTTGCTATGAGGAATTGTCTCACTTGATTATGGAGGTCGAGAAGTCCCACAGTCTGCTGTCTGCAAGCTGGAGCTCCTTCAGGAAAGCCAGTGGTGTTATTCAGTCAAAGTCCAAAGGCCAGAGAACCAGAGGCACAGAGGGCAGGAGAAGACGGATTCCCTAGGTCCAGTAATCAGTTGGGAAGAGAAATTCCTCTTTCCTCCACCTTTTTGTTCTATTCAGGCCCTCAATGGGTTGGTGATGCCCACCCACACGGGGAGGGCCCTCTGCTCTACTGAGTCCAGAATTCGAATGCCAATCTCGTTTAGAAACACCCACACAGACACATGCACAGATAATGTCTAATCCAAGCACCCTCTGGTGCAGTCGGGTTGACCTGTAGATTCAACCCTCGCACTCCCCAACTTGATTCAGGTCTCTGCTCCAATGTCACCTCTGGGAGAGACATTACCTGCCAACCCCTAAAAGGGCAACTCCTCTCTTCCCTACCCAGTCACAACTCAGCCTCTTAATCTGCTTTCTTCATAACACGTATGTTATATTATGTGTTCCTTTATTAACTCTCCCCTCTAGTAGAGAGTAATGTCCACGGGGCAAGGACTTAGTTTTGCTAATGGCTGTGTCTTCAACACCTACACCATGTCCAGCACACAACTGGTGTTCAATAAATACTTGCTGGATGGATTTATGAATGAATGCCTGCAATGTGTGTATGTTTGCTTCTTCCTCCCTCTGTTGTTGTATCTGAACATCCTTCCTCCACCCCACGAGTTCCTAGCACTTGGAGAGTTCCAGAGTGCCTAGAAAGAAAAGCAACTGTCATCTTATCTGCTCCTTTCATCTTCCCATCACTGAGAGAGGCACTTTTAACCGCGTTAGTAGTTACTACTCTATGACTACCTGAGTCATGATCATGCCAGTTGGCTGCCTTTGTTCATACGAAATGAGCATGAACAATGGGCATGCCATTCTTGGTGCTCCTTCCAGGAAAAAGCCTTTAGTAAGAGTGGTGATTCCTAGGGCTCCTTACGATGGTGAGGCATCTGTTAGTCATGCTGCTTATTTTTGTTTCATGTCCAAAGAACTGTTTGGTTTGTTTACATTGAGTATTTCATAGACAAAGACTCACGTCTCAACCTGGAAAGGCGGTGGGCTGATGGCCTTTCCTTCTGCGATGGTAGAGACTTCCTTATCCCAAATGAAAGATTTATCAGTCCTACCAACCAGAGCCAAGATAAAAAGGGCAACCTTCTCTCCAGTGCACCCTCAGCTGGCTCTCAGCTCACCACTAGCTGCCCCTGCAACAGCTCCCACATGTCCCAATTTCCATCTGACAAACATTTCACTTGTGACTTAGTCACTTCTAATGTGGCTGACAGACCTGGAAGTGCCTTTGTTTATTGAGGGTGTGGTGTCAGGATCATCAAGGTGCTATTGCTTTTAATTAGCACTTCTCCAGGCTGTGAAACTCCATCACCTGAAGCTAGCAACAGCACAAAGTTGCAAGAATCTTGGAAATACATTCAATTTTCCAGTAAACACAAAGGGATCCACTATGACCACCCCTTTGAGGGGGTTCTGAAGTTGTTTTATTGAAATAGTGACCCTGATGGGTGAGGCTTAGGCACACCTTGTGTTGTGGGGAAGAGTTGCCATGCTTAGTGGGGCTCTGGTTTTTGGGGGTGACGTCTCTAGTCTTCCTGGAACTTGCACATACTGCTAGCATTTGCAGCTGAAGCCTATAGCTGTGTAACTTGTAAATTGTTCTCCGTACCTAGTCAGAGCCTGGCCTGCTGGGACTATATTCCTTCTTTCTTCAGAAGTCTTGGCTGCGACTCCCTGACTCCCACTGCTCTGGGCCTGGGCAGTGCGGTAGCCCTACAGATCCACCTCGTTCCTGCTACTGTGACCTTCTCTGGTCAGCCACCTCCCTGCAGACTGTGTCACTCACTGTGGTCTTGTAAATACCCGACTTGAACTGAGGCAGGCCCGGCTGAGCTCATCCTGTGCAGCCCAAGTGACTCTGACGTGGCAGCATCCCAGGTTGGTACCGGGAAGCCTGTCACTGTGGGTCCTTTCAGAGTCCCAGAGGAAGACAGGAAGGATAGCTTCCTTTTCCTCTTCCTCCCACAGTCCCTCAGGGTGGGAAGGAGAGCTTTTCTTTATCTTCCCTTGGTCATTGCATTAGTTTTCTGGGGCTGAACAAGTACCACAAACTGGGTAGCCTGAACCACAGAAAGGTATCGTCTCACGGTTCTGAGGGCTGGAAGTCCAAGATCAAGGTGTGGGCAGGGGTTGGTTCCTTCTGAGGGCTGTGAGGTAAGGGTCAGTTCCAGGCCTCTGTCCTTGGCTTGTAGATCTTCGAGTTCACGTGGAGTTCTCCTGCATGGGTGTCTGTGTCCACATTTCCCCCTTTTATAAGGACACCTGTCATATTCAATTAGGGCCTATCCTAATGACCTCGTTTTAACTTGATGACCCTTTAAGGCCCTATCTACAAATAAGGTCACATTCTGAGATCCTAGGTGTTACGACTCCAACTTACGAATTTTGGGTGGACAGAATTCAGCTCATAACAGTTACTAATATATTCCTCTTCTGCCACAGACGTCACAGAGTCACTCCCATGCTGTAGCTGTCACGAGTAAATGGGTTGCCTTCTCTTCATTATGGAGCTGACTCTGTTACCCAAATTATCCAGGCGTGATGGCCAATATGCGGCAGAGGAGAGGTATTTAGAAAATCCTTTATTAAAGCTGTAGCCTAGTGGCAAGACCATTGCCTTTGAACTTAATCCTACTTTATGAGTCAAAAGCTGAATATTAATTAAGTCTTACTCTTTGAATTTTTTCTGTGACATTCTTAATCTTCCCCCAATCTCCAGCCCCTTCCCTCAGCTGTGTTTGCCCTTAGGCAAAAGGATGCTCTGGGCCAATTAGGAAGACGGTCACACAATTAGAAAGACAAAAGCAGGGGTACAATGTAGGCTATTTGGGTGATGGATACACTAAAAACCAAGACTTCACCACTATACAATATTTACATGTAACAGAATTCAACTTGTGGCCCCTAAATCTATTAACATTTTTGTTTAAAAGGGGGAAAAAAGAAGGCAAAAAATAAAGTGTCATGTTACCAACCTTTAAATTCTTACCCCCATTGCAACAATTGATGGGTGAAGTCAGTACCCTTTGGAGAGAAGAAACAACTCTTTGCTGTCCCATTAGCCAAGCTGGTTTTGGGTCAAGTATTTATTGAAACCCATAGATCTTTGTTTTATAATAACAATTAATTACAGAGAGAAACTGGTATCCAGATTGGAGATAGATAGATATGAAATTAAGGGGAGAAAATTGTAATTCAAGGAAGGAATTGTTTCAGGAAGCTATGGAAGTAAGGTCAGCGTAAGAAAAAATGTTGAAAGCAAATATAGACTGGAGATGAGGTGGTCGGAAATCTTTCCACACTGTTTTCTCTACTGCCTCCGCCCCCTTTCTTGTTCCTTTCTTCTTCTCTCTCTGCCTCATCTATCTTTTTAATTTTCCCTTTGCAAAGCTTGCCTTCAGGCCCTGAAACTTCAGGCTGGAACTATTAGTTCTTAGATTAACTATGTATGGGTTGAAAGGGTTTTTATGCATTGATGCGGACTTCAAACATTCTCATTGTTTTATGTTTCAGTTTTTATTTTAAAAACAATGTAGCACCATCAAAAGAAACTCTTTACTAATATTTTATACTATTTTAATACAAGTAATTGCATTTTTCTATAATATCCTCTTAGTGGGCCCATAGACATAAACATTTCTATGAAATTGTGAGCATGGGGCACAAACCCAATATATCTTCTGACTCTGTCACCCAACATTAATTATATCACATTTTCCATGCAACTCCATAATTGATATCATAATCGATTTTAATATCTGCATAGTGTCACAACACACTAATTTCTCTTAATTATTTTAACCATTTTTTGTGTGTGTGTGGCACAGTTAGTATCTACTTCTTGAGTTTAACAACAAATAATCAAACATCTTGGCTCTTTTTTGCTGTTGAATTGGTGTTTTAGGGCACATTCCTTGAAGCGGGATTCTAGGGTCAGTGATTATCAACACTTCCATGGTTTGTGGTATGTATCTATAACATTGATTTCATGGAAAACTGAGAAGTCAGTTTTCTGCTACACAAAATTGTCTCACATTGCTGGTTTTAAAATTTGGAATTGACTATTCTGCATTATATTTGTACTGTATAAATTTATACTTCTGAGTACAGATACACCAAATTTATCAGTCTTCTTGTGAATCGCTAGTGTATTCTTGGCTTTGGGGAACTACACGGTTATGCCTGAGGGCAGGATTCCTGTTTCCCTCTGTCCCCAGGACATCCTCAGCCTGCCGAGAGCTCTGACAAATGCATCTCGCTGAATTCTGTGCATGAGGTGGAGCATGGGAGGGGAGGTAGTGTCTCGAGTGTACTGATGTCTTTTTCCAGAATATTTCTGGAGGCGGAAAGGAGTAGGAAGTGTTGTCAAGGCCCGAGAAACAGGACCCAGCTGCTTCTCAGAGCTCTCTAAGGAGACGGGAGTTTTCCTTGTGGGTTGCTGTCTATTCTCTCTCAGGTGAAGCCACAGTTTAAATATCTCTCTAATGGAGTTCTCGGGAGGAAAAGAGATTTTATTTCCTTACTGGAGCCTGCTGCCAACTCTCAAATACTTTCCACAGCTGGCAGGGCTGACAACAAATGTGTCCAGAGATGGAAGGATTCAACAGAGAAAGAAGAGGGAAATGGCTCACCTTTTCCCTTCCTTCTTCCCTCCCTCTCTTTTATTTGTTTACCTTTCTCTTTACTTTTTAAAGCATTTTTAAAAACCCAGAACATTTATTTTCCTTCAAGGGAAGAGCCAAATGTATGCTGCATGCTTCAGAACAAAATGTGCTGCCCCTACAAGGAACAGTGAGCAGTTCCAGCTTCTAGACCCTTCCCCACAGCTGCACGCTGGCAGCTCCCCTCTCTCTCCTGAGCCTCTGACCAGCTGAGATTAAATTAACGTGGAAGCCAGCGCAGGCACCAGAGTGATGAAACGCAGGGATTTGGGCTCCGTGCAGCACCTGCTTTCTAATTACCTATGGAAAGAGAGTAATCACGCTCTTCTTGCAGCCATCAGTGATGGGGCTGGGCTGGGCTCTGTTGAAGAAGTGACCAGGTTTTACCCTAGAGGTGACTCCAGGTAGGATGGAGATGACTGTATCCCCCGTGTAGACTATAAGCCATGTGGAAATAGGCTTAGAAATGTGAACGTAAAAGCTCTCAGTAATGGTTGTCATCGATGCGTGTCAAGCATGGTGTCACGTGCTCATTAATTCTCATGTTCACAATGCTCCAAGCATCTCACAATGACCCTCGGCACACGCTGCACTACCTTCCTGTCTACACCAAGTCAATAGACAGGATAGGAAATACATGTTGAAGAGTATGTATTTGCACCCCCAAACAAGAAGGAGAACTTATCATTACTTGGAAACTAGAAAAATCTCCTAGACAAAGACAGGGAAGCCTTGGCTGGCAGTTCTGTGCTTTAGACGGCCTACATCACACACACATGCGCACACACACGTGCACTGATCAGAGGACACGCAGGTCCTGTGATCTGGTGCTCAGCTCCACCATCGTGAGACCTGTAGTCTGAACATCTGTCCTTGAGACTAACAGCTTGGGCCATAGGGAACTTCTTAGTCCACTGTTTTCTCTTCCAGTCTCTTCCCCTAACCACGCAGTGACAATCAGGGTCCTTGTCTCCAAATAGGAATGGTGAGGGTGGGGGCCTGGGATGGAGAGAGAGCAGAGCCCGAGGTGAATAGCAACGCCGCAATGGACACGGAGCCACCTGGGCGCCTTACCTGGCGGTCCAGACTGTCCTTACCTTACTCCCGCCGAATGGGAGCAAGTTGGAGCAGCAGCGAACAGGCTCTCCGTCTTTTGAGTGGACTGTGGGGTCGCCACCGCAGAAACAAGAATGCAAATGGCAGTCATCAGATGCTTGGAAAAAACAAGCCCCACAAAGGGAGATAACAAACTGAACTTACACCTGAGGGCATAAAGTCAATAGAATGATCAGAACAGGATTGTTACAAAGCAAACTTAAAATTCTCAAAGAAGTAAAGGAGGGTGTCGTATCCATAAAGTAAAAATAGGTGGTTATGAAACAACATGTGGCTTTGAAAAGAAGACTCTTTGGCTATCTTGGAAACAGAAAATACAAGTTTGCAATAGCAACAGATTCTTCACTGGAAAACCTGGAACATGCACAAGGAATACTTTTAAAGGTCTAAGGGAAAAAATGTGAATCTATAATTTTGTATCTAGCCAAATGATTGCTTAAGAGTGGGGGTGAAATAAAGACATTTTAAGCCATATGAGATCTTTAGAAGGTTCTCACTTGTAGATTCTACCTGAAAAATGACCAGAGGATTTATCCTGGTTAGAAGATAAAAGAATCCATCAGCAAGATGTGTTATATAAGGTGTAATAGTGAGAAAGAGTCAGTAAT
>NW_012152618.1:2504404-2531006 GCF_000956105.1 Propithecus coquereli | reverse complement strand
AAGACTTTCATTAGAAATATGGACATAAATTTGCAGATAATATCAATGTTGGATGTAAAGACAAAGGAAGTGGGTATTGGGAAGTCTATATGTGAGAGAGATAATAAATGTGTCAGGGTTCCTGACTTGTACTAAGGGAGACTCTATTAGGTTGAACCATATGGAATTACCATTTTTTTAACTAAAAAAATGACCTAATGTTGTTGATGTCACATGGTTCAGCCAAATAGATACAAATTGACTTCATAAAAATATCCATGAAAAGAAGAGAAATAGAATACATAACTTTCAAATCAAGGGAGGGGAAAATAGGTGGTATTTCATAGACAGAGGCAAAGGTGTTTAATAAGTTGCTTTAGATTGAAACCCTGACCTAGTCCCAGCTCCCAGGACGCCAAGATTACTTTAAAATAGAAGGAAAGCACAAAACCACCAAGCAACCACAAAACAAATAACTAAAGAGTAGAACAAATATCCCACCACAATCTTTTCCCTCTGTCTCCTCAGTCTCTCGCTCTTGCTGGGGGTTACTGCATTGGCACGAGGAAGCCCACCCTCGTGGCTCACACTGGACACTGGAAATTCCCCCTTTGGCAAACAGAAAAGTACGAACAGTGCAGATTGAGTAAAGCTTACATCCCTGGGGATAAGCTGGTCACACACTCTGACCTCTAGGGGACTCCACACTCTCTCTCCTCTGCTCTGCAGGGGCAGGCCTTACTCCATTTGAGCCGCTATAACAAAAATACCTTGGACTGGGCAATTTACCAACAACAGAAGTTTGTTGCTCACGGCTCTGGAGACTGGGAAGTCCAAGATCAAGGCGCCAGCAGATTATCTGCTTCATAGATGTTGACTTATTTCTCAAATGGTGGAAGGGGCCAGGGACCTCCCTAGTCCCCTCCCAAAGGGCCCTCCTCTTAATACCATAACCTTGGGGGTCAGTATTTCAACATATGCATTGGGGGGTGGGGTGCACATATATTCAGACCATAGCAGAGCAGAAGCTCAAATTCGTGCTAGGGATAAAATGGAGTTTGGGGCATGATCCCCAAGCACCAGTCAAAGGGGCAGATATTCTGGTGGGGAGAGGCAAAGGGCTGCAACCCGAGGTCCTCATGCTCTTGGGCGGCTCCATCTCACAGTCAGTGCTCTGAACAGGTAGGGACAGGTTCTGGTTTGTGGAGAGAAGGCCCTCCTCCCCCAACACCCCACCGCAACCAAGAAGGCCAAATGGAGGTCAGGGTGGGGCTGAAGGGCACTACTGAGGGGGCTTCTGCTCCAGACCCAAGCTGTGCATGGGGCTTACCCCAGGTGTGTTAGGTGGGAGGATCCAGAGCAACAGAATCAATAGGGTACATGTGCGTGTGTGTGTGTGTTTGTGTATGTTGTGTGTGTGTGTGAGAGAGAGAGAGACAGAGAGAGAGAGAGAGGCCAGCAGGCTGGAGACCCAGGGAAGAGCTGATGTTGCAGCTTGAATCTGAAGGCCACCTGCAGGCAGAATTCCCTCTTCCTCAGGGAACTTCAGCCTTTTTCTCTTAAGATCTTCAACTGATGGGATGAGGCCCACCCACATTATGGAGGGCAACCTACTTTACTCAGAGTCTCATCTAAAACAGACCTTCACAGCGATCTAGACTGGTGTTTGATCAAATTTCTGGGTACTGTGGCCTATGACATTAACCACTTGACATATGAAATGAACCATCATCCATGATCGAGGCCAGTTCTTCAGGAGAGAGTACAGTCAGGGATTTTCTACACACCTAGTGACTCCAGAGCTACCGCAAACAGGAGGGTGGGATTCAAGGATTCTGGGTCCTGCCCTCAGTCCCTTCTGTGAATACCAACAGTGCATGACTTTGTCTCCCTTCAAGCCTCCCTTCCTTTTCTGAAATAACATGGTAGACGTTCTCCAACCCTGAAGGTATTAGGAGGTAGTTTGGCATTATACTAACTTATTATGGACTGCATGTTTGTGTCTCCCCATCAGCCACCAAATTCCTACATTGAAATACTGATGCCAAATGTGATGATATCAGGAGGTAGGGGCTGTGAGAGGTGATTAGGTCATGAGAGTGGAGCTCTCAGGATGGGATTAATGCCTTATGAAAGGGACCCCAGAGAGCTCTCTTACCCTTCTGCCATGTGAGGACACAGCAAGAAGGTGGCTGTCTGCAAGTCAGGAAGAGAGTCCTCCTCAGAACCTGACCATGCTTACACCCTGATCTATGACTCCCAGCGTCCAGAACTGTGAGAAAATGAATGTCTGTTGTTTAAGCCACCCAGTCTATGGTATTTTTGTGGTGGCAACTTGAGCTAAGACAGAAACCCACGACATTTGGAGATGGGTAGACCTGGCTCTGAATGCCAGCTCTACCATTTGTTAATCACATGACTTTGACTCTCTCAAAGAATCAGTTTTGTAAAAATAAATTGTGAAGTTTTAGGAGTTAGGTAGACAGTGCCTGGTACATAATAGGCAATCCACTAGTATTGGTTTCCTCCATGTATCTGTCAGGCAGCTACGAGGGTTTTCAGGGGCCCAGTAGTGGGTACATAAAAATTATTTGGCTGTATCAAAGGAATGGATAACAACCTATGGGATTAACTCAGGTGTTGTGTATACTGGTATTTTGAAATGAATAAAATTGCTTGGATACTTTCCTTATGATGGTCCATCCCAATTTCCATGGAAAACATGTAACCCTAGTATGTGTATGTTAGACAATGGAAAGATTTTGAGTGAAGAGTCCCAGGTTTATGTGTGAGCTCTGCCTGTAACTGGCAGTGTGGCTTTAGGTAGGTCATTTCACCCTATAAAGAGGGTTGGGTCACTATCTTTAATTTCCTCTCTAGCTGTAATATTTCATGATTATACATACCAGTGTTTATGTCAGACTAAGCTTGTCCAACTAAGCCTGCCATTTTATAGTTGACGTCAAGTTGTACTATGACATGATGTATCTCAATGATGAGCCTGTGCAGTTTACAGCTAGAACGATAATCATTCCTGACAGCAGATGTCTGGTTTTTAATGAATTTTTCCTCTTAGTGTTCTTTCTGTGTGTGCATTTCAGTGTTCCCCTTTTCCTCCTACCTATTTACACAACCAGAGTCTAAATTCTATTGATATATGTTATGTATGTATTCCAAATTCTTTGGAAATTTCAGCTTATTTTGGAAGTTATGAATTCTATAACTTTTTTTTTGATTTTATAGAACAATCTTTCCCCTCCCCCAAAGAAATCCTTTCAGTTCTTTTATTTTGAATTAAAATCATAAATCCGACATTATGAGAAAGAGAATATTTTTTCCCCATGGGGTATACCATGCATCCAATCTTATTTTGTAGAAGTTTAACATTCCTGGGAACTTCTTTGTGATGGCCACTTTTCTGAAGAAGCCCAGGACTCAGCTTTGCCACCCCCATGATTTGGGCAGGTGCCATCTGGAACTTCCAGGTTGTCCAGCCTGTCTAATAAAAGGATGTGCCCATGTTTTGAGGGGGTTATTACCCCTCATGTGCTGTGCTTCAAAGACATAATCCCCAACCCACAGGATGATGAGTGTGGGCAGTCAGATCTGCAGGGAAATGAGGCAAAGACTCACAATTGGATTCCCTTATTCTTTACCAAATTCCATTCTCTCTAAAAAATAGTGAACTAGGATTCAGAACCCTTGACTTCTCATTTGTACCCTTACACTAACTGTGTGGCCTTGAGCATGTCATTCAGCTTCTCTGTACTTTAGTTTCCTCATATGCAAACGAGAGCAATGGACTAAATTGAGAATGGCAAGTACAAGACACACACACACATTACCAGCTGCCCAATACATGCAAGGAGCAGACATCGCTAATCAATTATATCACTCCTAGCACTTGAAAAAGCCATTACTAATCGATTGGGGTCAGCACATAAAATGGCAGCTGTCATCCATGCATGAAATGATCTCTAAGGTCTCCTTTAGTTTGAAACATCAGAAAGTGGAATAGGTTGCCAGCGGACCAGACTATCTCCTACCTAGAATCAGGAAAGTCCTACTCAAAGGCAGAGGAATGGGTAAAATGAACTTAAAATTCCCAAACATATCTATAATCGTGTAGCAATTGAAATCAGCTAAGTCAACATTTATTAGACATCTACTATTATCAAAGCTGTCTGCCAGTGACACAGGAATGCAAAGATAATCACCATCCCTGATCTTGAGAAACTAAAAATTGACTAGAGGAAGCAGACAGAATGAGAAGTAGCAAGTCCCAGTACATAAGCAACACGTGGGAGCTGAGATACTAGAAATAATTTCCTACCCTGTTCTAAATACTTTTAAGTAAAAAAATTTCATACAGTCCTCTCAACAATCCCATGAGGAGGTATTTTTATTACCTCCATTTTTCAGAATTAGGAAACCGAGACCCAATGAGGTTAAGAAAATTGCCCAAAGTCACACAAGTAGTTAGTAGCAAAGTCAGGGTTAAAACTCAAGTACTCAGGCTCTAGGAAGGGATGGATTCCGAGGGGATTAGGATCAAGGTCACAGCAGGTAGACATCTGACTTGGAAGATGAGAATGATTTTAATAGGCTAGAAAAGCAGCAGGGCTTTCCAGCCTGAGGGAACCGCCTGGCGTTGGGCAATCCTGGAAAGGCAAGGTGTGCAGTGGGTCTCGAAGGACGCTGTCAGGGCTGAGTGCAAGCTCGTGCTCTGTTTACAGATATTCCCCAGCGAGTAGCACGATCCCTGGCTCCGGCGGAGCCTCAGTAAATGTTGATTTCTTACATGGTTGTTGGATGAACTCCAAGGCACATGTAGCAGATGATGAGGTTGGAGGTTAAATCTGGAGATAGATTTGGCAGGACTCAGAATGCAACACTTATGGGCATCCATTCGGGATCCCGGTTTCTGCGGGATTCTGAGAAGTCCTGTGACGTGGCTGACCTGAGGTCAGGATGGTGGTTCAGGTATTAATGTGATTGACGGATCAGAGAGGCAAGAGTCTAGGTGAGGACAGACAGGGCAGGAGGAGGCAAAGTTGTCTGGGGCAGAGGAAACCAGGAGACCTGGAACAAGGACAGTGTCTGAGGGACCAAGGGAGAGATGTGGGTGTGTGAGCCAGTGGGTGTGGTGAGCAAGCTGAAGAGGATGACGCCATAGTTTGTAGTCTGAGTGACGGGGACGATGGGGCATGCACACACATGCACACACAAGGACAAATTCATGCATGCACACACACGCACACACACACAAGGATGAATTCATGCATGCACACACATGCACACAATGCACACACACACATTTGCTTCATTGTCCTAGTCTGACAGGCTTCTGAAAATCATTCAGTGGCCAAGTACAATATGCTTAAAGGCAATGAGATCGGATTTCACAGTACAGTGGCTCATCAGATTTACAAAACAGAAAGAAGAGCTGGCCAAATATAATCTTCCAGAGGCTAAGTCACTGAAGCAGACACCACGTGAGGGCAGCTGTACCCATACAGAAGCACAGTTGGGCGTTAACGCCAACCAGATGCTCCCTTCTGGAGTGAGGACCATTGCCTCTGACTTCAGAGCTGTTGATCTTGGCATTGAGCTTCCACAGGATTCAGGAATTGTGTGCTGAGATACGGAATTGTGTGCACAGATAGGAATATTTCTATAATCAAGGCCAGGATGCAGAGATAAAAGGAATGGGATGAACTGTCAGAACTAGCAGTGTCAGGGGCGGAGATAGCCTATTAGCCCAGCTGCTTCAGGCCCAAGACCGTGACTGCGACTGCATCTGCGAACTTGTCATGCTTAAGAGCCACCAGCAGGGCCTGGGAACGAGGTCCTCACGGGGACTGGTTTCCTTCTGAAACACATCCTGCTGGGGCTGTCAGATGGATAGGAAGCAGGGATCAAGTCCTGGCCCCTTCATTTCCTAGCTGTGACTTTGGCCAATCACTTAAGCACCACAGATCTCTTGGCCTGTAACATGGGGATATCAAGACACGTTTCTCCTCGGCTGTTGCGAGGAGTAAATAAGGTTGTGCCTGCCACATAGTTAGTGCTCAATAAACATCAGCTGTGGTCATTTTATTATTCGACTCATTCACAATTTACCTGTGTCTACGTAGATTATATGTTTTAGATGTCAGACAGTTTTCAGGTAGAATTTTTATCCATCAGGTTTTGGGTTATTCATAATAGATTCTGGCAGGAATCTTAGAGGTCATTTGCTCTAACCTCCAGAAAGAATCCAAGATATAACACATGTGTGTCCATTTGTATTTCTTCTTTTCCAAAGCAAAGCCTCTGCCTCTGCATCGGGGTGGACACAGGACACAGGTGGAAATGGAACAGTGAAGCAGCGAGTCCCCATGAGGTGGCAGGTGGACGGGTTTCAGATCAGCTGCTCATGCCAAGGTGGGGGCGGTGGGCACAGGAGGCTCGGGGGGAGGGTTTGGGCTGAGCGAAGGTCATGACCCACAGGATCCAGGGGAGGGGAGGGAGAGGGAGAGAGAGGGGGAGGGGGAGGCAGAGAGGGGGAGCTGGGAAGGGAGACAGGCGAGTGGGGGGGAGAGAAAGAAAGAGGGGAGGAGAAAGGGAGAGAGAAAGGAGGTGGAGAGGAGAGAAGGTGCAGAGAGAGGGAGAGAGAGAGACCTTTCACTCCCGCGGCAGAGGAAGAAACCGCAGTACCAGCACTGAAGATAAGCTGCACCTTCTTCAATTCTAGGACTTTGACAAAACTACGCAGCAGCAAATAAGAACAGGTATGGAGCCATGGAGATGCTGTTGATGAAAATTCCAGATTTAGCATTAAACCTTTCACCTGTTAAATTAGTCTCTATTTGCTGGGCTTTCCCAGCTCCCAGCTGTTGCTATGTATCTGTTGTGAAAGGTTCAGGTCCTTCCCTGCTGGTCGTCAGCGGGAGTTCAACCTGCAGGTGTTAGACCTCTGCTCAGCAGGTCCCCAGGAGCCGGCAGAAACACAGAGCAACAGCTCCCTCCCTCCCTGCCTGCTGGAATTGGCCAGGGGCCCGAGTTCCTGGCCGGCTACCAGCTTCTTTTCCATTTCCCAGCCGGGATGGAGGTCCCAGCCTACTGGGCTGGGTTCCTGACATCCTTGGCCAGTTTTTTTGCCAGCCCTTGCTTCACAGGGACTGAGCCCTGCTCCCAGTTTTGGACAGAGCTTTCTGGCTTCCACGCCCTATGACACTGAGACCCCTGCTGCTGCCACTATGCCTCTTCCCAGATCTTGGTGTTGACGGTGGCCCCAAGCATGACTGCAGATTAGCAATAGCCCCTGGATTCAGCGATGGCAACTGCCCACCTTGCTGGATGGGGGGGTCCCTGTGTTCAGGTTAGCATTCCCCACCCGCACTGAGAAATCCCTGTCTGCTGTTCTGCACGACAGGCGGGGAGGCGACAATTCCCTGCAGTGTATACAGTAGCCCTGATACAGAAAAGTGGCAAGGCCTCTCTCAGAACGAATGACATGATTTGTGGGGCCCCTAGTTCACAAAGTACTAAGAATTTCAAGATGGGGCGAGCAGACTATCAAGCCCAGCACGGAGCCTTTCTAAGTCTGCACGTCCGCAAAGCCAGCCCTGGCCTCACAGAATGAGCGGGGACACAGCAGAGCCCAGGGGAAAATTCAGAACTGGGTACATGGTCCCGAAAGAGAAGAGGACCTGGGTCAGTGCTGAGCAGTGAGAAGGTGTTGGGTTTACTCCAAAACCACATCGTGGTCATGTGTCATTTGCAGTTGTGTGTTGTATATGTGCATGAACACTTAAGTGACTTTATTAAGCTGTATACTGCTCTTTGTATAGGGTGGTCCCTGTCCTTAGTCAACAGCTTTTGTTGTTGTCACCGTCAGGCCCCGCATTGAAGAACCCAGTAAGGACTGTTGCAGTGTGAGGAGCCTAAACGGAGGCTGCAGTTAAGCGACACCAGTGCCATCGACTCCCACTGAGGATGAACATCTTAGGCTTCCCGAGTCGGCCGTGGCCAGCCCCGTGCCTCTTGCTGGGCTCATCCATGACACAGGCCCTGCCTGGCCTGAGGGATCTGGACTTTCCTAGGAACAACAGGCCACACCACCCTGAATCCAACGCTTTTATATGGCAACCTACTTCCTCACTGGGGACCCCCTTTGGGACCAGGACTAAGTCTCAGTCCCCTTGGGAACCCTGGTGATATCTGCTATAGAGCCTTTCCCAGATGAGCAGAATATTTGCTGATTGAACCCATATGACCCCTCCACCCTTTATTTCTTGCAAGAGCCAGGTGGATTAATCCAAAGCACACAAAAGGACTTATTCTAAAAACCCTTTAAACTACACCCTGAAGATTATGAGTGACCTGGCCAAATTCCTGAGGTGCTCACGGCTGCCCACCTGGCCAGAGTTCTCTGTGTTATTCAAGAGGAAAAGTGACCAGCCTGGGCAACATAGTGAGACCCTATCTCAAAAACAAAAAAATAAAAATAAAAATAACAAACAAACGAAAGGTGGCTGCTTCCTAAGCCTGCCTGTCTGCAGCAGAAACTTGACTGTGACTCTGGTTCCACATCTATAAATGGAGACAGTGTCTCCCTCGAACGCTGCTGTCAGGACAAAATGCTACGCTGAGCACGACGACACTTTGGAACCCAATACAGACAGTGGTGCTATAAGAACCTCCCTCCTTGCCTCTCTCTACCTCTTCCTTCCAATCCAGCCCACCACCCTTCCCATGTGCCCAGCTTCCTTATGATTCCTTGGGGCTCTTCTCCAGACCTTTCTCTTCTTGCAAAGTGCCTACTCCTCGGCTAGTTGGCAAAGAGAAGATGATGGGCAAACTGATTTACATTAAGGAGTGTATCCATTTGCCGGGGCCAGCATGGCAACAAATGACAGATTAGGGGGCTTAAAAAATAGAAATTTATTTTCTTACAGATCTGGAGGCTGGAAGTCCAAGATCAAGGTGCTAGCAGGATTTGTTTCCTTTGAGTTCCTTCTCTTTGGCTTGTAGATGGTCATCTTCTCCCAGGTCTTCACACAATCTTCCCTCTGTGTGTGTCTGCGTCCTAATCTCCTCTTATAAGGACACCAATCAGGCTGGATTAGGACCTTCCCTAAGGCCTCATTTTAACTTGATTCCTCTTTAAAGACCCTGTCTCCAAGCACAGTCACAATCTGAAGTCCTGGAGGTTAGGACTCTAACATATGAATTTTGGGGGACATAGTTCAGCCCCTAACAAGGAGCTAAGGATAAATAATCCCCTCCTAAAATTCTTTGCATGGGTAAAGAGGAATTTGAAGGAAAGAAAACTCTAAAGCAAAGGATGTCTAAAGAAGGATTTAGCAGCTCAAGACCAGTTGGATGTGGGGGGATATTTTTGGCTGGGGACCTTCTTGGCACCCCTCACATACCAACATATAGTCAGCCACCTGCTCTGCCCACGGGCATGGCTGGTGCTGGGTAGACAGATTGCATTTCCATTTTCTTTCTGGATTCCAAAGAAATAAGCCAGTCTCACCTTCCTGCCTCTAAGGAACACCAGTATTTTTTAAATAGTTCCTTGTGTGGCAGCTGTTTCAGCTCTGCCTGGAGAATTTAGCCGTCAGCTTGGCCAACTGTTGAATACTACAGGGAGAGGTATTATTTGGCTCCAAGGAAGGAAGAGCTCCAACATACCATAGCAGGGCACAGCCCTGAAACGGCTGCCACTTCTCAGAGCCACAAAGCCAATCTCTGCTCCAGCTGCGGCGAGTCGTAGAGAGATAAATGACTTGCCGTGTTTTTGTGGGGGAAGAAAGAGAGAAGTGGGCTTTTTAGCTTTCTGCAAAAAGAACAGGACTCCTGCCTTGAGCAATTCAGACTCATTGCTAGAATATGGAATACGTTGTTGGCAGAAAACAAAGAGATGAGCCCAGCAGGTATCAGCTGCTTGCAAGCGAGGGTGTCAGGAACTCCACCTGTCCCCCGAAGAGACTGGACTTCTTCAAATGATATTTGTGACTCATCCTTCTTTGCCTGGAAAGGACAGAAACCTTTCATTATTCCCTTGTAGAAAATAGGTTTGTGTGTGTGTGTGTGTGTGTGTGTGTGTGCGCGCGTGCAGATATTTTAACAACACAAGCATTTGAATTCAGAGACTGCTGGAGCTTTTAGGGAAAAAATACAAATGCAAAATAATTTTGCTAATCAGAGAGGAATGACCTTTCATGTCTATATACACGTACATGCATCTAATTTTGTGCATTAAGAAAATAGATGAAATATTTCACTCCATCTTCTGTCCTTATTCACAGAAAATGAGGCTCACCACACACCCAGGCCACCATAAGAAGGATTGCTTTCTTAGTTTTTATACGGCTCGCGAGCTGTATCCAAAGGCTGTTGTTTGTTTCCATTTACAGCATGCCAGTAGCCTGCTAGGTGATGGCCCAGAATCCATAACTAGCTGCAGCCTTGCCAGACAAGACCTAGGGAAGCTTCTCCATTTGACTGCAGTGGCAATCAGATCTGTACTGGGGGAATGGCCTGAGTTCAGGGCAGGCTGGGCTGCAGGCAGTCAGGAGATGAGGGAAGTAGATGTTTCCCTAGGACATGATTTTTAGTCATTTTCCGGAAAGATTTTCATTGCTGTGTAAAGCTGCCAGCTGTCTGGAAAAAAGGAACTAGATAAAAGGGTCATTCTTGGGAATAAAGGGCATCGCCCCCGTCAGCAACGAGGAATAGGAAATAAGAACAGATGTAGCAAAGATCCTAAGGGGAAAGTAAGATTCTGTTGCCCAAAAGAAAGCAAGAAGGCAAAGGTCTTGCAGAACTTGATTGAAACAGGAGGTGAATGGTGACAAGGGGACTGAGAAAGCAGATCTAAGGGACATGTGTCTGGATAGGCTGTCATACCGTGGCAACAAGTAACCCCAATGTTTTAGCAGCTTCAAACAATGCAGGCTCATTTCTTATGCATGTTAATGGGCCCTCACAGGTCAGCTGGAAGCTGTTTCTTATGATCACCCAGGAACTAGGTTGAAGGAGGCTCTGTCTTGACACCAAGGCAAGGGGACAAGAACATACCTTAATTTTATATTAAACATTGGGTCTTAAAGCATCGATCCAAAGTGGCCATACATAATTGTTACATTTCATTGCCAAAGCAAGACACTTGATCACATCTAACTTTCAAGGGATGGAGAAGTGAAATCCAAACATGCTTGGAAAGAGGGCCACAATTTTTGGCTAGCAGCACTGATAGTCACTAGTGCTCCAGCGAACATCACAGACTGAGAAGAGGATGGGAGGGAGGCCCTGGATGGGAGTGGTGACAATGGTCACACACATTGAAGGAGGCTGAGCTGGGCTTTGGATAGGAATATAAATCTAGCAGTGAAGTTATGTCACCAAACTCCTAAACATCTTGAGCTGTTGCATTGTCATGAGAATTCACACACACACACACACACACACACACACAAGCAAGCCATTGATTCTCATCGGTTAAGTAATATCTCTTTAAATATTACTTTTGCCCCATTCTCTCTCTCCTGCCATCTGGACAGTTCTGATACAGTTACAACTGTTAGAATTTTCCACAGTGTCCTGTTTGTCTCTTATTTTCTACATTTACTATCTTTTCATCTATTTATTTAATCTTAGATATATTTTTTCTGCCCTCACTTCTAGTTTGCTAATTCTCTCTTCAGCTGTGTCTAATCTGATGTTAAACCCATCCAATATGTTCTTAATTTCACACATATTTTTTCATACTAGAATTTCCATTTAGTTCACCCTTTATAATTTGTAAGCATAATTTCTGGTTATTCATCAAAATTTTTAACCTTGTCTTTTATATTCTTTTTTTTTTTTGAGACAGGGTCTTGCTGTGTTGCCCGGGCTAGAGTGCCGTGGCGTCATCCTAGCTCACAGCAACCTCAAACTCCTGGGCTCAAGCAATCCTACTGCCTCAGCCTCCCGAGTAGCTGGGACTACAGGCATGCGCCACCATGCCCGGCTAATTTTTTCTATATATTTCTAGTTGTCCAATTAATTTCTTTCTAATTTTTAGTAGAGACAGGGTCTCACTCTTGCTCAGGCTGGTTTCGAACTCCTGAGCTCAAACAATCCGCCCGCCTCGGCCTCCCAGAGAGCTAGGATTACAGGCGTGAGCCACCGCGCCCAGCCTATATTCTTAAACATATTAATCATGGTTGTTTTAAAGTTTGTGTCTACTTTATCATTTGAACTCCTTTGAGTCTGTTTCTGTTGTGTATTTTTCTCTGTTTTTAGTCATGTTTTATCTTCCTACATGCCTGATTATGCTTTAATAAGTGCCAGATATGATATATATATATATATATAAAAATGAGATAATTCAAGGCTTTTAATGCTGTTATATTCTTCCAGAAAGGATGTACTTTTGTATCTGGCAGGCATCTAGGCTAGAAACACTAGCAATTCCAGATCACATTAATTCAGCCAAGGATCTAGATTATTTGAAGCTGAGCTTCAGACCTTGTGAAAACTGGTCAATCGGTCCACACTTATTTCCAGGTAACTGATAGCTTAGGTTGTTTGCCAGGGCCCCTCCTCCTCAGCAGTCTCTGAAACTCTCAGTCCCTTGGTTTGTGGAGAACTCTATTCATCTTTTCTGTCTCTCAGCTTCCACATTCATAATCTGGAACTGCCTCTGGGGAAAAGTGATCTCAAATACCAGGCTCATCTCTGGGCCTCTGTTCTCTCTTAGACCCGAAATTCCTCACCGATTGAATAGCTCCCTGATGCCTCCAAACAAATACAGTTATATCTCACCAGCCTTCCTAGTTGTTGTCAGTGTGAGAATCATTTCCAGAAGAAAAACTCCAGGAAGTAACATTTGGACTGAAACCTGAATGAGAAAGACCCAGAATCATCAAACTCTGGGGAAGAATGTCCAAGGCTAGGGAAACATCAAGAAAAATACTTTGGAGTGAGTAACAATTTGGTTGCGTTCAAGGATTAGAAAGGCCACTGTGGGTGGAGATTAGTGAGCAAGGAGAATGACATGACAAGGGGTCAGCAGGGAGCTGGGGCCAGGTCATGGGGGCAGCGGAGGCCTGGGAAGGAATGTGGATTTTTTTAAAAAGAGTATTTGAAGAGAAATGGACTCGGCGCTCAATATACATGATTGAATTGGTCCCCGCCTTCAGGGAACTTTCACGGTTGAGTGGCTCGTGCATTGTGCTCAGTTCCTAGGAACTTGAAATAAGTGATGTGAAGACTCTACTTGTAGATCTGGAGACCTCACCCAAGATTCCTAAGTTTTTGGTTTGTCATAAACGAGGCGGCTCTCCTACATCAGACACATTGCAAGAGCAGCTCCAGCAAATGGGGATGAACTCAGACACGCCATCCTGTGCACAGCAGCTCCCGGGACTCTAGGAAGATGCCAGCTGGAGCACTTCCCCACTCTGCTTTTTACCTCTTCTCCTTCCTCTTCTTGTCTCTCTGCTGCCTGTTGAGCTCATGCCACCCAGTGTGCCATCCAAAGTCCCCACTGTGTCCAGGCCTTTCAGGAAGTCCAAGCCAAGTCTCCCATTCCCTGAGGACAATGATCCATCTACTGCTGGATCTCTGCCTTGGAGAGGAATAAATACATAGTGAACGAAGGAACAGCTGAGTGTCGGAGCAATGTGACTCACACACAGGTCGACTACACCTGACTCTCTCTGGAGAGAATTTGCTTACCCAGATGAATTTATAATCCCTTTATGACGGAGAGGAGCTAATTTTGAGTAGGATTCCAAATTTTGTTTGTTTTCCCAAGAAGTATTCCAGGGAAGAGAACACCTGTTCTCAGTGCTCAAACCTCACAAGTTATTTCCATTCCTCACCCACCGTTTGGAAGTGGCTCACCACTTCACAAAGGCAGGGAACAGGGGTTATTGCTTCCAATGAGAGAGTTTGGTGTGGGAAGGTGGGAACAAAAACATTCGGAACTGGGAACCATGTCTCCATGAATGCAAGTGGGTTCACGGAGTGGGTTCAGTTCATAGGAACTTGGAATCCATGATCTAAAAGTCCTACTTGTAGATTGAAGACATCACCTCAGAGTCCTAAGTTTCAGGAATTCCTGGTTTACCATAAACCAGGCAGTGAACCTACATCAGAGCATATTGATATCTAAAGCAACAGAAGACACCCCTGGCAGGCCAACGTCAGAGGGAGAGCCTGCATCCTGGCCTGCTGTGCTGAGGGTCCCTGGAGCTTACCAGATGGGGCTCCGCTGGGCCAATCCTCTTCCTCATGCTGGAGGGTCTTCATTTCATGCAGTTGCGGTGACTGGTCTGAACACGTGCATAAATACCAGCAGGATTATGCCACTAAGAGGCACCTCTGAAAGAGGGAAAAAAAGCAAGAAAAAACCTTTATATTACAATTTTGTCAAATGGCATTTCCTAATAATGTGTCTTTCCAGCGTGTCCCATCTGTAGTGAAGATTTTCTGGGCTTATAAATACGTCTTCTGCAGAAAGCGCAATCCATTGCGTCCGGGGAAGCATGACATGCCTCATCATGCTCAGCTGTGGGTTTCTTGCCTCCCCTGTGTGCTGACTGATGAACCACCCACATGGCCTTGTATGCGACCCACCGTCCTTTCTCAAAGTACCAACCCATTCTCACCCCAGAGCCCTCCGCAGAAGCAGCATCCACCTGTTTGGTTGTTTGCTGTGACCTGTTTGAGGGGCCGAGCGGTTTCCTGACCGTACCATTCCATACGAACCAAAAAGGTGTCTCAATAGCGGGTTGTTTGACAAGGGAATTGGGCAGTAGAAATATTCAAGAACAGACAGCTCTGGGCTCCGGAAACGGCGCTGTCTTCCTTCTCTGTAGCTCCAACTCAGGCGGTTAGGATCACAGATGGCAGCAGAACACAGGGCCCTCCTGGGAGCTTGCTTAAATCTGATTCTAGAATAAATACAGTCATTGCACAGGAAGCACCTGCAAACAAACATCTCGGGTTCGTGAGGACGAGGTTCTGTTTGTGGCCCAGCCTGCTTCCCAGGCGTGTGACATGTCCATTTTGGGGGTTCTTTGAGTTAGTGTCTCGTGGGAAAGAAATGACAAACAAGAGAGGTAAAGTAACTTACTCAAGCTCACTTTACAAGTCAGAGCCAGATTTTTCTGAAAGGGCCTAACACCCTATTCCTCAGGCTCGAGATTTGGGAGCTCGCTGGCAGCCGGCAGGGAGGGGGCGAGAGGCCAAGCATTGATTCCCTGAATGGTTTTTGTGTGTGGGGAGGGGCCCCTCTTGTGCTAGGCACTGAGAATGCTCTGCTCTCATGGAAATTTCACTCTAGAGGGAGAGACAGACAATAAGCAAAAGTAAGGACTGTGACCAATTCCAGGGAGGAACTGCATAGGACGTGGAGACAGAGCGTCACCGAGAGTGGGCAGGGAGGCGTCTCTGAGGAAGGGACATCCAGGATGCTGAGATGGAAGGAAGGGCTGGAGTCAGCCAAGCACAATCTGGGCAAGAGAGTGCCAGGAATGAGCAGCGGAAGAACAGTCTGGCACATTCTAGAAACAATTCTAGTCTCAGAGAACCTGGAGCAAGGGCCAGAGTGGCAGAAGATGGCTTGGAGCAGAGAGGGTAGCCAGATTGGGCAGGACTCTGTAAAGTTTGATTTGTACTTTTAGAAGTTCACTCTGGGTATTGTGTGGCCGAGTGAGAGTTTGAGGGTGGGAGTAGCACCGGGCATTTGTGGCATGAGTAAGAGGTAAGGTGGTGGCCATGGGTGGGGGGAATGGGCCGAGTCTGGGTGTGTGGGGGTGTAGAACTGGCAGGACGTACACGTGCTGGGTGCCGGGTGGGTGAGATGAGGGGAGGGAGAAACCGAGGCTAGTACCTGGATTCTTTGCTCCAGCAACTCGCTGGGTTGACAGAGGCACCGCTGAGCGAGGTGGGAAGACAAGGGAGGAGCAGCTTTGCAGGGTAGGAACTCAGAGTTCTGTTTTGCATATTCTGTCCAAACGGAGAAGTAGAGAAAGCTGGGTTTATGCATCTGGCCCTTACAGCCGGGGTCCTCAGCCTATGGTGAGTTGTGTAATTACTTCATTATGTATTACAATGTAATAATAATAGAAATAAAGTGCACAATAAATGTAATGCGCTTGAATCACCCCGAAACCATCCCCCTTCCCCCCACCTCCACCCTGGACGTGGAAAAATTGTCTTCCATGAAAACAGTCCCTGGTGCTAAAAACGTTGGGGACCGCTGCAGGCTTGGAGGAATGGTCTGGACTGGGGATACGAATCTGGGGGTCATGAAGATATAGATGGCATTTAAGGAAATAGGAATAAAAGATCCAGTCTGGCCAGAGCGAGGACTCACTCACTGTCGTGAGAACGGCACCAGCCAGTCACGGAGGATCTGCTGCCATGACCCAAACGCCTCCCACTAGGGCTCACCCCAACATCACCACATTGGGGGATCAAATTTCAATGTGAGTTTTGGTGGGGACAGACCATATCCAAACTATAGCAGCAATGTTAAAAAGATACCAGTGCCATCCCAAATAAGATTAAAAAATACGTTGTGGTTTCAAACACACAGAGGTAGGTGGGGCTAAGTTTTCAAACACACAGACGTAGGTGGGACTTAGTCCCACCTGGGATACAGGCTCTGAACTTGTCATTTGGCAAACACAGCCTCAAGTTCAATTCTTCACAGAACCAGCCGTGACCTCTCCAAAGAGACCTGTCCTGCATGAACCTTGTCTTGTAGTAGCATATGGACCCAAGATGACATAGAGTGAGCTCCTGGCTCAAGCCTCCTGCTGTACTGGGTCTGCAATATTGCCAAAAACAGGAGCTGTGGCTACCTGTGTAAACATCATTTTTGAACAGGACAGCCTGCTGAATTGGGTGCATGCAATTAAACATAACTAGACATGAGCATGGGACAGGATATTCACTCTCTCTTTCTTTCTCCTCCTACTGAAGGTAAGTCTGTTATATTAAAATCCCAAAGCACAAAAAAAAAACCGATATAATAAAAAATAATCAACAAGCTGAACAAATAGGAAAATTAATTCCTGAAGCACTTCAAATAATAGAGCAAACATCTGAAATGAACTTAAATTAAGTCTATTTGATTCCTCAAAGATACAAAGGAAGTAATAATACCCATAAAGCCAGCATAAGAAATTATGACCCAAAACAGCTCTGGGCGCTCTGCACAAGAGCATGGTGGACCTGGCCCACTTGTCCATGATTCTTTTTTTTTTTTTTTTTAAGTCAAGACCTGTGAGATCAGAGCCATGATTCTTTGCCTCCATTGGCCTCTGCCTATCCATGAGCAGAGTGAGGAAGAAAACTCAGAGTTGTGTGTGCTCCAGGCAAGCCCTCCACCCTCTCTCCACCGTCCCTTCATGGCTCCCACCTTCCCGTTGACAGCTCCCACGCTCATTCTGCCTTTTACGCCCTGGTGATCTCAATCCCCACAAAAAAAGCCCGGTCACACAGACTTCCCTGTCTCCTGATCAGTAAGGCAACCCCTCACTCCCTCTTGTCCTCCTCTGGTTTAATTTTTTCCATAGCACTTATTATTAACTGGTGTGCTCTATATTTTACTTTGTTTTACTTATATATTTTACTCATTTTATGTCAAGAGAATGTATGCTTGTGTATTTTATTGCTGCTAGGTCTCCCAGAGCCCAGAATAGTGCTCGGTACTCTGTAGATGCTTAATAAATATTATTATTATTATTTTTTGAGATAGGGTCTCATTCTGTTGCCCAGGCTAAAGTGCAGTGGCATCATCATAGCTCACTGCAACCTCAAACTCCTGGGCTCAAGCGATCCTCCTGCCTCAGCCTTCTAAGTAGCTGGGACTATAGGTGTATGCTACCACGCCCAGATAATTTTTTAATTTTTTGTGGAGATGGGGGGCGGTCTCACCATGTTGCTCAGGCTGGTCTCGATCTCCTGGCCTCAAGCGATCCTCCTTCCTCAGCCTCCCAAAGTGCTAGGATTACAGGCGTGAGCCACCGTGCCTAGCTTAATAAATATCCTTGAATGAGTGAATCACAGAGATTTTTAAAAGTGATTATAAAGAATCAATTATCTACAGAAAGGACAAATAGGGTTATCGAAATAATTAAAGCACAGATTGGACAGATCTGTGGCTGAACTGGATACAACTGAAGAGAGAATTTATTAATTAGATACTACCAAGAAAGTGACCCAGAACATGGCTCACAGAAATGAAGATGTCAACATTGAGAAGCTAGACTGATAGGCTCCCACGTGTGCCCAACAGGAGTAAGAGAAGTAGAGAATGGCAGAGAATTAATATTTAGAGGAATTTCCCTGAATTGCGAGAGGCATGAATCTTCAAATCCTCAAACTGAAAATGTGCACCAGGTCTCTAGCAAGATAAAAACACATAAACCCATCCCTAGACACTTCATAGCAGAACTGCAGACTGTCAGGGATAAAGAGAAAAATCTAAGAAGCTACCAGGGAGAAAAGACAGGTCCCTATGAAAAGAGTGTGAGGCTGACAGTTAACTTCCATGAGCAACAGGATGGTGCCAGAAATCAGTGCTGAGTGAAAACAACTGCTATCAGGAAATCTACACCCAATTAAACTCTCTTTCGAGAATGGGGAATGTAACTAAGACATTTGCAAACATACACAGGCCAAGAGTTTATCACTCACAGATCTTTGCTGGAGGAATTGCTAAGGAATCTATTTTAGCAAGAACAAAAGCAAACCCAGAATTAGCAGAAGAGTATGACAAGACTGGTAAACAATGACATCAATAAAATGTGTTGGTAAAACTAATGAACTCTTGACCATTCCTGATAAAAATAACTAGTATTTTGTATTAAGACAAGAGTGGAGTGAGGAAGTGGGGACCTCATGCCAAGATAATTTTTTGAGGAATTCTTGTTGTTCAGGATGTCAGAAATGGGCCAAGCAGGACCAAGAGGTGAGTCGTTCGTTGTCACACATCTGCACATGTCATTTCTGTCATTCTTTCCGCATACTCTTGCTTAGATCAGCGTACAGTATCATTATGACTCTTCGAATGCATGCTGTTTACAGCCAAGCCATGTTGGAAATATGATGATTTTGACTTTTCTAGAAAACTTTCCTGTGCAGTTAGCCACTGTTTTGAGAGATTTTTGTTCATTTGCTTATTTTTTGAAGTATTTTTCAGTAACCCAATCTCGTATTTTGTGGACAGTTGTTTAAATCTCCTCCTAAAGCATTCATCCATATCGCTTATCCCTCCCGTGGACGTCCAACCTCTCCCAATTTGGATGGGCTGCCCAGCTGTCACCCCCGGTCTCCCTCACCGCCATTCTGGGGATGCTCTCTGCTTCCCCGCCTCGGGGCTGCTGTCCTCCTTATCCCGTGCTTGGTTTTCTGTCCCCTTTCTTGGATCCCACCTTGTTTTGCTCTGTATTTCTTCTGCTCAGCTTACTGCCTTGTTTTGATTTAACCTATCCTCTGGGGAGATCTTCCTGAGAAAGGTCTAAGGGAGTTTATCACATTACATGTTAATCCCTGGAGCTTTATGGTGTGTTGATGTCTTATCAGGTGAGCCCACCACCCTCTGCCCAAACTATTCTTCAAAATTCACGGCTATTGCTGACACTTCAGTTTTCCATGATGGTCTTCTGTCCTTTCATTCGCCAGGCAACAGGTATTTATGGAGCACTGATGCTGCAGATACCGTCCTAGACTCTGACTATGGCAATGAAGATCATGGACGCATCCTCCCTCCTCCCCCCTCCCTCCCTCCCTCTGTCCTTTCCTTCCTTCCTTCCTTCCTTCCTTCCTTCCTTCCTTCCTTCCTTCCTTCCTTCCTTCTTTCCTTCCATTCTTGTGCTCTCTCTGCCTTCTGCCATCATGGGTGACAAGGTGGGAGGCCAGCAGGTGCCAGTCTAGCTGCCTCACCTCCCTGGCACAGCAGGGCCCATCTGGGAAACCCTGGTGCGGAGAGCTCACAGCGACGACATGAGAAACTCCATTCTCTACTGTCATTCCCACATCTCACAGCTTAGGTCAATTGAGTTCTTTGCTTTGGTGCCTGTTGTTGATCACACACATTCAGGGTTCTCATCTTCCTCCTTCTGGTCGAAAATTAAAAGGAGGCAATGAAATCTGGGAGAAGGAAACTCTGTATTCCACAAATATGAAAACATAAGAAATGCGTGTAATCAAGATGAAGTGATGATGAAAATATTCAAGATCTGAGGGAAGAATTGCTTTTAGGGGAGGAAACACGGTTTAGGAGAGCATCGTGATAAACCATTTGGCCTGTGAATGTAGCCCTCAGATGTGGCTTGGACAGGCCAAGAGAGAGACAGAGACATGTCTCTGAACGAGAATGCCAGAGAGCTAGTGTGGGTATTTAAGAAGGAGATACAAGGTGGTCTGGAGAGAAATAAGGGGCTCAGAAAATGACAGAATGCTGGAATAGGAATAAAACAGATCACTAATGCTGGCAAGAGCTCAGAAGAACAGGCGTGCCTAATAGTCTACTCCAGATTACCGGCTAAACTGCATTACAGTGTAAACTCCTGCCCTAAATTCCGAAGCCCGAGCAAACTCTGCTGTACACGGGCATCTTGTATAAACGGTGCTTGTTACTCATCAAGAAAAACAGCCACCTTTGTCATCTGCTTTTCCTGTAGAGGCCTCCATATTCGACCTTCCTGGTCAGGAGAGAGGGAGGGAAAGTGTATCAGTTCAAATTGTCATTTTTTTAAAATATCACTTGGTAGGGAAAGGGTTAAATCTCTGTCAATGAGTAGAGAATTATTACGTTTCCTGATCCCCTAATAGGCTTCCAGAAAGAGCTCCTGCGAGGGAGAAGGGCTTGGACTGTAGTGATGATTTTCCCATCAGGAAAAAGCCAGTTAGATATGCGGAGAGAGAGGGCAGCCACTTGGTTCGAAGGAATTAAGATGAGAAATGGAGTTTCAGCTGAGTTTAATGAGGCTGCTGCCAAGGCTGGCCTTGGGGCTGGGCTGACTTGGCATTATAAGAAAAATATCTGGGAAAGAGTCCGCAGCAGAATAGAAATAGGTGGTACTAAACTCCAGGGGGTCCCCGACACCAGGGAGACCGGAGACAGACTACAACACATGGGGGCGTTTGGTATTCATTAGACGGTAAATAACAAGCGAGGAGGAAACCCACGAAATGAATCTTGTTATGAATTCTGTGTGGAATGCATCAGTGCTTGCAAGATCACTGGGGAGCGTGTGGGCGGGCTGGTGATAAATTAGTAAACTGGGGAGGTTTTGCTCAGAGTTTGCATCATGGCGCAAGTACCTAAACTAGTGCTGTCTCTAGACGGTATTGGATTAGAGAGGAACGTGCTGGTGGGATTATATTCTTTGAGAATTTGGAAGCAAGAAGGGATGGAGGTGCTTTGCCTACGTAGAAAACCTTTCCCTTTGGGGAGGACGAGCTAGTCTTGACTCCCTGAGGACATGGGGTCCCCTGAGAAGGGGTCTGCTGCCTTAAGGTCCTGGCAAAGGGCAAAGGGCACGCCCCAGTTGCTTCTGTGGTCCTTCCCTCTGGAATTCCCGGCAGCCGTGGAGGCAGGGACAGTGACAGGAGGGAAGTAGAAGCCTGGCTAGGGCCACCAGTTTGTGGTGCCTCCGGATGCGGTGGGACAGGATGGAGTCCACAAGAATTAGGTGCAAGAAAATGCACCTAGCTTTACCTTTAAAAATTAGATTTAGATTTAGCTCTAAGTCACATTTAGCATAATTTTGAATAATTTAAACTCAATCATGTCTTTTTGGGAGGGAGGGATGCGATGGGGTGCGGGTGGGGGTAGGGGAGGAAGGTCTACTGTTTCCTAAGATCATCTAGGAGTTCTGGAAGGGAAGGGGTTAAGATATACAATTCCCAGAAAGTTTGAAGGACTTTTTATTAGTTTTCTGCATTTGCTGTCACATATTAATACCAACTTGGTGGCTTAAGACAATAGAAATTTATTCCCTTGCGGTTCTGTGGCCAGAAGTCCTAAATCAAGGTGTTGTCAGGGTTCCACTCCCTCCTTGCTTCTCCTGGCTTCTGGTGGTTTTTGGCATTTCGGGACATTCCTTGGCTTGTAGCTCTCCCTCCAGTCTCTTTCTCTGTCTTCCCATCACCTTCTCCTCGGTGTCTTCTCTTTTCTGTCTTCTCTTTTCTTTTCTAAGGATACTTGCGACAGCGTTTATGGCTCCCTGAGATAATCTAGGGTTATCGCTCATCTCAAGATCCTTAACTTGACCACATCTGCAAAGGCCCTTTTTCCAAATAAGGAAACACTCCCAGGTTCCAGGGGTTTGATGTGGGTTTCTTTTGGGGAGCCATTTTTTGGCCTACCGCGAGGATCTTCTGGTTTTCAGTCTGCTTTTGCACTTCTGAGAAGCAACACTGTCCCCAAGCGTGGGGTCCTTCCCAAAGCTAGGGTATAGAACTCTTTTAATGCCCAAACCTGGGCATTTAGTATCCTGTTATCCCAGATCTCTGCCACTCAAGAAAACTCCAGGCCAGGTGTGGTGGCTCATGCCTGTAATCCCAGCAACTTTGGGAGGCCCAGGTGGGAGGCTCACTTGAGGCTAGGAGTTCCAGACCAGCCTGGGCAACATAGCGAGATCCTGTCTCTACAAAAAATGAAAAATAATTAGTCGAGTATGGTGGTATGTGCTTGTCGTCCCAGCTTCTCAGGAGGGTGAGGCAGGAGGATCACTTGAGCCCAGGAGTTCAAGGTTACAGTGAGCTATAATCACACCACTGCTCTCTAGCCCAGGCAACAGAGCAAGACCCTGTCTCTAAAAAAAAAAAAAAGAAAGAAAGAAAGAAAGAAAACTCCACTCCCTCTTCCCTCCTCAGTCTCAGAAGGTTTCTCTGTGGGGCCTACATGTCTTCACGCAAGCACAGTCTCCATTCTCCACCCAGTTTAATCCTCCCAAAGGACTAGACTCCCCAACAGAGAGACTCTTGTCTGTCCGTGGAGGCACAACCTAGAGGGCTTGTGTGAGTTTCTGGGGTTAGCCAAGAAGGATGTGAGCTAAGAAGGGATAATAGAAAAAGACTGGGCTATAGAAAGACTAAAAGACATAGCAATAGCATGTTGGCCTACTGATCCTTGAAGGTGCTAGAACACAAGCCTGCATCGGCACAACTTACTCAGCATAGATTCACGGGAACAATGGCAGGAAGTTAATAGTAATAACAGCATCTACCAGATATGGACTGTTAATTATTACTGTACACGATGCTGAGCACTCTATAAGCATGTTCTCAGTTCATCATCAAAACGTCTCATTTTACAGAAGAGAAAACGAAGACTTGGAGAGACTGAGTACCTTAGTCAAGGTCCCCCAACTAATAAGTGGCAGAACCAAGGTTGCCGCTTGGCTCTGTGTAATTCCACAGGCTGTCCTTCTGGGCTAAGTATAAAGACAGTTGCCTTCCTAGGAATGCCATTGTTTTGTTTAGAAAATATAATCGACTAGTTCAAGTATTTTTCTTATTGTCCTGATAGATTCCAGGAACGTAGGAAGCCCTTTAATGCTGTCATGTGGACACAACTCGTCCCACATTCCCACCCAAGCTCTGGACTCAGTGCTTTTGCATCTTGACAGTTTAAGCTCATCCGGGCAGATGATCCATCCTCCCAGATCACTGAGGAAACTGAAAGCCCACATCTGTCAGAGCTTCTAGAGAACTCTGTTGGTTCTGCAAACATCACTTTTCTTTATCAGGAAGCAGACACAGAATTCCTCTAATGTAATAATGCAATAATAAATACTATTTTTTTTTTTTTTTTTTGAGACAGAGTCTCACTGTGTTGCCCGGGGTAGAGTGCTGTGGCATCAGCTTAGCTCACAGCAACCTCAAACTCCTGGGCTCAAGCAATCCTACTGCCTCAACCTCCCAAGTAGCTGGGACTACAGGCATGTGCCACCATGCCGGCTAATTTTTTCTATATATATTTTTAGCTGTCCAATTAATTTCTTTCTATTTTTGGTAGAGACGGGGGTCTCACTCTTGCTCAGGCTGGTCTCGAACTCCTGAGCTCAAACGATCCACCCGCCTCTGCCTCCCAGAGTGCTAGGATTACGGGCGTGAGCCACCGCGTCCGGCCAATAATAAATACTATCAAAGAAAAACATATTTATTGGGAAACTGCTCACTGGCTTCTTATGGTGGAGGAGCCAGAATGTCACTTTACAGTTTTGTTTCTGGCTCTGCCTGAGATCTGCTCAAGTGAAAGGTCATATGACAGAGCTGAGCCCTGGGCTTATATTTAGCTTTAGTTATCAGAGAATGCTTCTGTTGCAGAGTGAAGGAGGAAAGGAGGAGCCTGAATGACCTAACGCAAAGTGCTGGTGGGCTGGGGAAGCCAGCTGTTACGGCTTATTAGAATACAGTTCTTTAAAAAAAAAAAATCCTTCCTTAATTTCTCATTTTAAAGATAAGTGCTTTTTATGTGAATTTGTGATCTAGGGAAAAATAGAAGGGGCCAAATTTAGGTGTGTTTTAAAACAAGATTCTTATATCTGAAAATCACATAGTGGAAGAATCCAAAGGTACTTCTGAAAGCTCTAGTCCGATCCTCCCTCTGTTTCAAGACTAAAGTGGAGAATAAATAGCAATAGGTTTGTCTTAGCCTATTTCCTCTTGCTTATAAAAGAATACCTGAAACTGGGTAATTTATAAAGAAAAGGAATTTATTTTTACTGTTCCAGAGGCTGGGAAGTCCCAAGGTTGAGGGGGCACATCTGGTGAGGGTCTTCTTGCTGGTGAGGACTCTCTGCAGAGTCCCAAGGCAGCACCGACACCCCATGGTGAGAGCAATATTTTGGGGGGGGTTTTATGAATTGTGTCTCCCCCATTCCCAATTCATAAGTTGAAGCCCCAGTGCCCAATGTGGCTACTTTTAGAGATAAGACTTTTAGGGAGATAATTAAGGTTAAATGAGGTCATAAAGGTGGGACCATGATAGAGTTTGGATATTTGGCCCCTCCAAATCTCATGTTGAAATTCGATCCCAAATGTTGGAGGCAGGGCCTTGTAGGAGGTGTTTGGGCCATAGCGGTGGATCCCTCATGAATGTCTGGGGGCAGTGGGGGAGTTCTCGCTCTGTTATTTGAGATCTGACTGTTAAAAAAAGCCTGGCACAGGCCGGGCGCGGTGGCTCACGCCTGTAATCCTAGCTCTCTGGGAGGCCGAGGCGGGCGGATTGTTTGAGCTCAGGAGTTCGAAACTAGCCTGAGCAAGAGCGAGACCCCGTCTCTACTAAAAATAGATAGAAATTAATTGGACAACTAAAAATATATAGGAAAAAAATTAGCCGGGCATGGTGGCGCATGCCTGTAGTCCCAGCTACTCGGGAGGCTGAGGCAGGAGGATCGCTTGAGCGCAGGAGTGTGAGGTTGCTGTGAGCTAGGATGACGCCACGGCACTCTAGCCCGGGCAACAGAGTGAGACTCTGTCTCAAAAAAAAAAAAAAAAAAAAAAAAGCCTGGCACTGCCCCCCACCTTTCTCTTGTCCTGTGACAGGCAGGCTCCCCTTCCCCCTCCACCAGGAATGGAAGCTCCTGGAGCCCTCACCAGCAGCAGATGCTGGTGCCACGCTTCTTGCACAGCCTGCGGAGCCGTGAGCCAAATAAACCTCCTTTCCTGATAAATTACCCAGCCGCATGTATTCCTTTATAGCAAGACAATGGACTGAGAAAGGCTCTAATCTGGTAGGATTGGTGGCCTTATAGGAAGAGAGAGACAGCACGGAGTTAGTTCTTTCTGTCCTGGAGTGCACAGAGGCAAGGCTGTGTGAGGACACAGCCTCACTAGAAGCCAACCCTGATGACACCTGGATCTTGGACTTCCAGCCTCCAGAACTGTGAGAAAATAAATGTCTGTGTTTTGAACCACTCAGTCTGTAGTATTTTGCTATGGCAACCCAAGCAGACTAATACAATTGAGAGACAAGTAATGACGAAATAAAGATGATATCAGGTTGTTAGAAGAAAAAAAAAAGGAAATTAAAGGAGAATGTATAGTATGAGTCTGATATTCTTTTCTTATTTAAATGTGGTCCTATATGGGAGCGTAGATTTGCGAAAGCCTGGGAGAACCTACATCGAGTATCAGTAGTGGCGCGCCCTTGCTCAGTGGCAGAAAGGTGATTGTTTTTATTTTTCTTCTTTCTCTATTTTCCAAATTTTATGAAATAGACATATACATTTCTAAACATTTCTAAAATTGGACATTTATAATAAGAATAAAGAAAATAAGTAAACTGCTGTCTCCTCTGGGGTGTTTCCTGTTCTTTCTCAGATGCTACAAAGGTAGAAGAGGTTTGGGAAACCGCTTCCTGGGTTTGGGGGTGACTGCACACGTTGCAGAGACCTCACGGGTGATTCCGTCAGTTCTAACTGGATCTTCTTCTCTCACACCTCACTTCCCATCCATTTGCAAATCCTGCTGTCTCTGCATTCAGAAATATCCCCAATCCGATCTCTTCTCACGCTCTGCCTCTGGTAACTTAGGCACAGCTCCTGTGGACTGCACACCCGTCTCCCAGCTGGTCTGCCTTCTCCCCTTGCCCTCTGATTTCGTTACC
>NW_012152618.1:2502431-2503964 GCF_000956105.1 Propithecus coquereli | reverse complement strand
ATGAATGAATGAATGAATGAATGAATAATATATATTCACTACTCATGCTAAAATTGATCCAGGTGGTGCTTTTTTTTGTTTCCCTCAGAGAAATACCAGCGTGTCGTTATCTTCTACCATAGAAAACAGAGAATTGAATTAGTTACTGAGTCATTCCAGCCCCAGACGTAAGTTTTACCTGAATGACCTAGAAATTGAGATCAAACTATATTTTGACCCAAATATAACAAGAATTGCATCAATTTCCTCATTTTTCCTCATTTTGGCAGCCACGCCCTAGTTTGCTGAGATAAATTAGATTTTAGCTGAATGCAGTCATGGATCACTGGCCTAACTAATGATAAGTAAATGAAGTTTCCATTTTATCTCTTTTAAAAATGAGACCTCAAATTTATACTCATAGTTCTTTCTGTACTTCAGATATTTATGTGCGCTAAATTTTTTAAACAGAACTTTTGTTTTAAGGCTTAAGTAATCCTGTTTATAGAGTAAATGCTTTGTCTGAATTTCAAAAGAGCTCCTGGGTCTTTGTTTCTTCATTGAATGTGTGCCCCAAGGTCTGCCTCTGCCCTGTGTTGAGTGGTTTTCCTCAACTGTGTTTGAAAAGGGGGATTTGTCTCATGTTCCTCAGTCAGCTCCTCAGTGGCCACTTCTTTCTGTTCCCTTAATCTAAGACAAAAATAAAAATAACATATAAAAAATTAACTGGAGAGATATTCTATGTTTGTACATAGAAAGACTCAGTATTGTCATCAGCTCTTCCCTACTCTTTCTATAGATTCCATGTAATCCTAATAAAAATTCCAATGAGTTATTTTTTTGGTTTTCCCCAATTTGTTTTTCCATTTTCCTTGGAAGGTTAAAGGTTCCTTATTACCCGGCGGATTCTTGAAAAGGAGGCCAAGTTTGGGGGGTTGCGGTTTCCAACTTCCACGCTTCCTATAAAACGGCTGCAATCAAGACAGTGAGGTATTGGTGAAAGAACAGACAGGTCAATGGAACAGAATAGAGAGCTCGGAGATAGAACCAGACAAACAGAGTTAATTGGGCTTCAACAAAGGAGCAAAGACAGTTCAATGGAGCAACTACACATCCAAAAGCAAAAAAAAAAAAAAAAGAGGAACCTAAGCACAGACTTTAAAACTTTCACACACATTAACTCTGCGTTACATCATAGACCTAAATGCAAAGTGTGAAACAAACAAAAAAATTCGAGAAGAAAATAGAAAATCTAATGACCCTGGATTTGGCAATGAGTTTTTAGCTACAGCAAAAACATGATTCATGAAAGAAAAAAATTGACAAGTCGGACCTTGTTAAAATGAAAAACTTGTGCTCTGAAAAAGATGCTGTTAAAAGGATGAAAAGATGAGCCACAAACTTGGAGAATATATTTATGAAACACATATCTGATAAATGACTGGTATCCAAGATATACAAATAACTCTTAAAACTCAACTTTAAGAAAACAACTCAACTAAAAAAAAAAAAATGGGCAAAACATCTGTACAGCACATGAAAGAAGATATATAG
>NW_012152618.1:2497328-2502381 GCF_000956105.1 Propithecus coquereli | reverse complement strand
AAAAAAAAAAAAAAAAGAGGAACCTAAGCACAGACTTTAAAACTTTCACACACATTAACTCTGAGTTACATCATAGACCTAAATGCAAAGTGTGAAACAAACAAAAAAATTCGAGAAGAAAATAGAAAATCTAGTGACCCTGGATTTGGCAATGAGTTTTTAGCTACATCAAAAACATGATCCATGAAAGAAAAAAATTGACAAGTCGGACCTTGTTAAAATGAAAAACTTGTGCTCTGAAAAAGATGCTGTTAAGAGGATGAAAAGATGAGCCACAAACTTGGAGAATATATTTACGAAACACATATCTGATAAATGACTGGTATCCAAGATATACAAATAACTCTTAAAACTCAACTTTAAGAAAACAACTCAACTAAAAAAAAAAATGGGCAGAACATCTGTACAGCTCACAAAAGAAGATATACAGATGGCAAATAAGCACATGCAAGAATGTTCAACATTGTTAGGGAATTACATATTAAAACAACAACGAGATACTACTACACACCTATTAAAATGACCTCAATTAAAAAAACCCTGACAACACCAAATGTTGATGACAATGTGGAGCAACAGAAACTCTTTCACCACTGGTGGGATGCAGAATGATAAAGTCACTTGGGAAGGCAGTTTCACAGTTTCTTGCAAAGCTAAAGATAGTCTTGCCATACAATCCAACAGTCACATTCCTAGGTATTTATCCAAATAATCTGAGGACTTATGTCCTCAAAAATCCCTGTATGTGAAAGTTTATAGCAGTTTATTCATAATTTCCAAAACTTGGAAGCAACCAAGATGCCCTTTAAGAGGTGAATAGATAAACTGGTGCAACCATACAATGAAATATTATTCAGAAATAGAAAAACTGAGCTATCAAGCCATAAAAAGACATGGATGAATCTTAAATGCATATTGCTAAATAAAAGAAGCCAGTCAGAAGAGGCTACATATTCTATGATTCCAACTACATGACATTCTAGAAAAGGTAAACTACTGAAACAGTGAAAAAGATCAGTGGTTGCCAGGGGGTTGGGGAGAGGAAGGGCTGAATAGATGAGGCACAGAGGATTTTTAGGGCAGTAAAACTATTCTGTATGATACTATAATGATGGATATATGACATTATGCATTTGTCAAAACCCATAGAACCTTGTAGTGCAAATAGTGAACCTTAATGTAGGCAAATTAAAAATTAAGCTATTTAGGAGGTTGGGAGATCTCAGGAAGGAATGCAGACTATGACAAGAGAATCTAACTGCATTATAAATATATAAAACAACCTCAATGAAGGGGGAGAAGCAAAAGCGATGATCTGAGTAATTTTGAAATGAGTGGCATCTGTAAGACTAAAGGCAAAAGGAAATGCATATAAGCATGTACTCTAGCTGATGAAGTTACATCACACAGAGGTTCTGGTTAACAGTTCTGACATTGCTGACCACGTATACTAGGATTGAACAATTAAGTAAATGGATGGTGGATTTCTCACAGTCGGAGTGGGAATTTACAGGTAAGAAAAGGAGAGGAGGCTAGAATGGTACATGGATTACAGTTGGAGATACTCAGTATGAATTCATATTTAACTTAATATAGATACACATGGTTATATATAGAAATGTTTATAGATATGTGTACATACTTGGGTTAGTATAAACACACACATTTTCTTCCTCTGTCAGCTGAGAGGGACTGAAAGAAATGACACCCCATTAGCAGTGAGCATCCTAGCACCTGGATCTTGGTTTCTAATTACCATTCTTCAATGAAACGAACCAGAGCTCTTGGAAAAATGGCTGATTCTAAGGACTGTGGCAGGAAATATACATGATAAGCCTGGAGCATCTTATAACTCTAGAAAATAAGGAAGTGCTTATTATTTATTTTTTATTAAAACAAACAAATTCACATTGACGTGGGTATGTCAAAGGGACACAGGAGCCAACTAAAAGAGCTCCCAGTGGCGAAAGCTGAAAAATTTGAGCAACAAAATAAATAAAGTAGTATTGGATTATAACATACAGTACAAAATAAATATGCAAAAGTCCTTAATGATATAAATAAATGGGGGAGAAAAGCAGAGACAAATCTCCCATGCAGAAGAATTCCAAATCATTTAATAGACAGCCTCAAGGAAGAGGAGCGTAACTCCCCACTCCTTAAGTGTGGGTTGTGCTGGGGACTCCTTCCAAAGAGGACAGTATAAAAGGGGGAAAAAAAAGAGTAACTTTACAGTAGAGAAAACTGACAAACACTACCTCAGTCAGGTGATCAAGTTTAACACAGACAGTAATAAAAAAATCATATTGATAATATACAACCTTGTGTTACGAGTTGAATTACATCCCCCTAAAAGACACGTTGAAGTCCTAATCCCTCATACTTCAAAATGTAACCTTATTTGGAAATAGGGTCTTTGCAGATGATTAGTTAAATTAAAATGAGGTCAGACTGGAGTAAGGTGGGCCCTTAATCCAATAGGGCTGGTGTTGTCATAAGAAGAGGACAGAGTTGCACACAGAGGGGGATTCAAGTCCGTGTGAAGATGAAGGCAGAATCTGGAGTTACGGAGCTCAACGCCAAGGAGTGCCTGGGGCTACCTGGAGCTGGGAGAGGCAAGGAAGGGTCTTCCCCTAGAGGGTGAGGAGAGAGTACTGCCCTACTGACACCTCGATTTTGGACTTCCGGTCCCCAGAACTGTGAGAGAAGAAATTTCTTATTTCAACAATTCCCGTTTGTGGCACCATTTTACTGCAGCCCTACGAAACTAATACCCCTGGAGATGACGTGATGAAAATGGCATTTTACCTCTGGGATCTTCCTCTCAAAAACCTACAACCCATCTAATCACGAGAAAAAAATCAGACAAATTACAGCACTGGGGCCTCCCATGAAATACCTAGCCAGGACTCCTCAACACTGTCAAGGTCATCAAGAACAAGGGACGTCTCAGAAACTGTCACAACTAGGAGGAGCCTAAGGAGACACGACAGCTAAATGTAATGCGGTGTCCTGGAGGGGATGTGGGAGCAGAAAAAGGGATAAAGGAAGAGAATCTCAATAAACTACGGACTTTAGTTAATAATAATGCATCGATATTGGTTCGTTAATTCCAGCAAATGTACCATACTAATGAAAAATGTTAATAATAGAGGAAACTGGGGGTGGTGTATAAGGGAACTCTCTGTACTGTCATCTCAATTTTTCTGTAAATCTGAAAGCGTTGTAAAAATTAAAGTCTTTCAAAAAAAAAATTGACACAAAACTATAAAGAAAATGAACGAACACAAGGTCGTCTTGCTCCTTTAGCTCACAGTCAGCCCTCTCCTTTTCTTCCAGGAGAGCATCCTGCCTTTTATTGTTCCATCTCAGCACCCCTCCTCCCCAGCGCCTGCTTCCGTGAGGACGGGCCTCACTTCAGCATCCCCTCTTCTCTTCCCACCAGCAATCCCAGGACACCAGGTCTTGCCGTGGTTCATTTCCCAAAGTCTGAGTTTTGCCTGGAATGTCCAGGGTGGGCTTTGTCTTTTCATCTTCATCCGGAGTCTTCCTTAATATGTACTTAGAATATTTTTTTTCCTGAGAATAATTGTATATCCTTGCAAGAGATGAGAAAGAGAGGATATTTGCACCACAAATAACCAATAAAGATGACTCAAGAATAACAAAGAATTCCTAAATATCAACAAGAAAAAGACAAATGACTCAATATAGAAAAATGAGCCAAAAACAGAAAAATTCATTTCACAGAAGAACCACATATGGCCAATAAATATACAAAAAGATGCTTAACCTCAGGGGGCTCTACAGCGTGCGCACAATTAAACACCATTTTATACCCATGTGATTATGAAATGAAGAAGTCTGACAGTATCAAGTACTAGAGACAAAATGAGCAGTGGCATCGCCCACATATTGCCAGTGAGAAATTAAGTCAGCACAATCTCTTTGGAAAACAATGTGGCAGTATTCTGTCCCATTGAATATTTGTATATTTGAAATTCCACTTCTAGGTAACTATCTAAGGGAATCTTTAGCACATGTGCACCAAGATAACATACAAGAATGTTCACAAAATTCCCGTTCTATACAGAGGGGGGAAAAAAAAGGAAATATCCCCAAATGTCTTTTGACAAGAGAATGTATAAATAAACTGTGGTATATTCACCCAATGGAATGTCATATCATCACAGTGAAAATAAGTTGACTCCAGCCATATTCAACAACTTGGATGAATCTTAGCTATGCAGTATTAAACTACAAGCAAAATTAAACAATATATTGGTTAGGCATACATATATATATACATATAACAAGCAAAAACAAAAAGAAAAAGGGTAAGAAGATAAACATAAAGTTCAAGGCATTAACTTCCTTTAAGAGGCAAGCAGCAGCCTGGTGCAGTGACTCATGCCTGTCATCCCAGCACTTTGGGAGGCCGAGACAGGAGGATCGCTTGAGGCCAGGAGTTTGAGGTTATGGTGAGCTGTGATTGTACCACTGTGCTCCAGACTGGGTGACAGAGTGAGGCCCTGTTACTAAAATAAAAAAATAAATAGAGAAATAAATAAACAGATACAAACAGAAATAACAAGAGGCAAGCAGGGAGACCATGCAGTTGATAACTGTCTTCGTCCGTTCCTGCTGCTACAACAAAATACCACAGACTGGGTAATTTATAAACGATGGAAATTTACTTCTCACAGTTCTGGAGGCTGGGAAGTCCACGATCAAGAGTCCAGCAGGTTCAGAGTCTAGCGGGAACTCGCTCTCTACTTCCAAGATGGCGCCTCTTGTTGGGTCCTCAGATGGAAGAAGAGGTGACAGGGACGAACGCTGTGTCCTCACGTGGCAGCAGAGGTGGAAGGGACCCAGGGAACTCCCTTCAACCTCTTTGGTGAGGGCACCAGTCCCATCCATGAAGGGTGAGCCCTCATGACTTCCCTCCTAAAGGCACCGCCTCTTAATACATCACATTGGTGAGTAAGTTTCAACATGTGGACGCCAGGGGACACATTCAGACCACAGCAATAACTTTGACGATAAGAGAGAC
>NW_012152618.1:2485123-2497278 GCF_000956105.1 Propithecus coquereli | reverse complement strand
CATTGTTTAAACTCTAGAACATAACATAATAAATGAAAGTAACAGTAAAAAATAAATGCAGAAAATAATGAATTAATAAGCAAAAACAAAAAGAAAAAGGGTAAGAAGATAAACATAAAATTCAAGGCATTAACTTCCTTTAAGAGGCAAGCAGCAGCCTGGTGCAGTGACTCATGCTTGTCATCCTAGCATTTTGGGAGGCCGAGGCAGGAGGATCGCTTGAGGCCAGGAGTTTGAGGTTATGGTGAGCTGTGATTGTACCACTGCGCTCCAGACTGGGTGACAGAGTGAGGCCCTGTTATTAAAATAAAAAAATAAATAGAGCAATAAATAAACAGATACAAACAGAAATAACAAGAGGCAAGCAGGGAGACCGTGATAGTGGATGAGTGCATAGGTAGAAATAGACACCTTTTATCAATATTTAATTCTTGGGCGAGGTGTTCTTGGCCTAACAGCATTTGTTATGTAGTAAAAATAAATAATGAAAGTAAAAGAGGGCTACGTAAGGACCAATGATGATTCTGTGTCATAAACCAAGGATTATAGTTGGTTCAGTTTCATGCATTTAAGGTCCAAAATTAAACCAAACAAAAACTGCAGTTGATAACTGTCTTCATCTGTTCCTGCTACCACAACAAAATATCACAGACTGGGTAATTTATAAATGATGGAAATTTACTTCTCACAGTTCTGGAGGCTGGGAAGTCCACTATCAAGGGTCCAGCAGGTTCAGCGTCTAGCGGGAACTCGCTTTCTACTTCCAAGATGGTGCCTCTTGTTGGGTCCTCAGATGGAAGAAGAGGTGACAGGGACGAACGCTGTGTCCTCACGTGGCAGCAGAGGTGGAAGGGACCAGGGAACTCCCTTCAACCTCTTTGGTCAGGGCACCAGTCCCATCCATGAAGGGTGAGCCCTCATGACTTCCCTCCTAAAGGCACTGCCTCTTAATACATCACATTGGTGAGTAAGTTTCAACATGTGGACGCCAGGGGACACATTCAGACCACAGCAATAACTTTGACGATAAGAGAGACAAACTCTCTGACTGATCCTGGGGAGAAGAGTTGCATTTCAGGAAAGCACCAAGGCATGTGCCAGACAGAGAGGTGGGCAACACATTCCGGGTGGAGAAGGCCTTTCCTTTCCTCGGAGACTTTCTGGAAGCCCTGGTGCCCCTGTACTTACCTCTGCAGCCCTGTGCCTGTTCCCTTCTCAGTCCTCGCTTCCCGTTCCCTGTGGGGATAGACTTCCTGGCCCATTGCCTGTCCTCAGTGACCACTGTTTGCATAATCACACACTCCTCATATTTTAATTTTATTTCTCTGTAGCCACTTACTTTTAAATTCATATATGATTTTGGTTTTGCCTCAGAGGCTTATTAATTACTGCACTTTTAAAAGTGAACCACGATGAAGCAAAGTAGGTAGAAGCAAGAAGGCAAGGAAACAAGCTCGCTGGCCAGAACTTGTTCAATACCATCAATTGATTAGTCTTGATCAATTCCATCACCCCGCGTTTCTCACCTCTGTGCCTTTAGATAAGAGAATATCGGATGTAAGCCACAGGGTTTTATTCGCAAATCACACATAAGAAGGAATCTGGAGATGACAGTTCCGGAGGTGGGTAACGCACTGGTTCAACCACATCAGAGCCCTGGATCAGCGACCTGTGTCACTCTTGGCTCTGCCTTTTGTGATGCCAAAAGGCAGCTGCAGCACAAAGCGCCAGGTCCTCACAAGGCAATGTCAAGCCGAAGGGAGGGGGAGGTGTACCTGTCCCCAGGTGTCCTGAGTCTAAATCGGATCACCTGCCTGCCTCCAAGGCGCAAAGAGGGAATGTGATTTCCATGATCTGTTCAGCTCATTCGTGATCCATTCCTGGGCTGAGGACATAAAGCCACCTGCCACCTGAACACAACTGGGGTTCAGCTAGCAAGGAAAGGGTACGGAATGGAATGGCTGTTGGGAGGGCAAACGATGGCCTCTGCCACCCGATTGCTCTCTGGGTACTTCAGAGCTGGCATTCAATGACAATGCCAATGCTCTCTGTCTCATAGCGCTGCACAGTTTGCAAGTGTTCACGTACATTGTTCCATGCGATTCTCACCCCAACCGGGAGAGATGCAAGAACAGCTGTTCTCCTTCTTTGACAGAGAGGGAGCCTGAGGACCGTAGGTGGTGAGTGATTCACCCATGGTCTTGCAGCTTCTCAGAGCCGGAAATAGAACAAGGGCTTCCGACAGGAACATCCAATATATTTTCTGCTATGCCCTCCGGCGGGCACGTGTGCAGGACACTGGCGACTCAGCCGTGCTGTAAGTTCTGTGTGACTTTCCCTTTAGGGCCTGTGCCCCGTGTGCTCCCAGCAGCTGTAGAGTGCTGGGTGCTGTTTGGCTGAGCACGGGCAGCTGCAGAGAAGGAGTGGGTGGGGAAGCAGAATTTTCACACAGACACGGCTTGTGCAAGCTGAGCGATGCCTGAGCAGAGGGTGAGGTCCTGCGACAGGAGAGCAGATGGAGGCTGCAGATGTGCGAAGGCTCCGATCGGCCCACGTGGAATCCAAGAGCTCCACGAGGCATCTCGGCTGGTCCAACTTGCTGTCAGCATCGGCTCCTAGCTGGGCTCCAGCTCCTAGCTCGCTCTTGATGATTTAAACCAAATACGAGAGAGGGGATGCCTTCAGGGAAGCACCTGGAAACACACAGACACCTGAGAAAACCGTCGGAGTAGTTTTTAAGGCAGAGATTTGAAGGCAGTGAGAGCTCCCAGGATTTACAAACTCTGATCCCCTTGTCCTCGCGTGCCATCTGGTCCCTGTGCCTGGTCCCCACCCAAACGTTCAGCTGGAAAGCTGTCTGATAACACACTTGGGTATTGATAGCAGCAGCCTGTTCGGAAAACTCCTTTTTGAAAAGTAGTTTGGAAACATATATCAAGATGCATGACAGTTATAAGACCACTGAAAACATGGACTGCACTTTTCGAGACTTCGTATTAAGGAAGTAACTAAAGTGAAGGAAAGAAGCTACAGGTGTGATGGCAGCTATTGTTTTGTCGTACGTATACCATCGAGGAGCACCTGGAACACTCGACAGCAGCAAACAACTACATGCTCTACTTAATGGAGTCTAAGCAGTTGTTAAAAAGTATAATTGTAAAAATTCTGATTCATTCAACAAATATTTATTGAATGCCTCCAATATGCCGAACACTGTCTTAGATACTGAAACAGTGAACAAAACAGCTTAGGTCCTTGCTTTCGCCCAGTGACTATTCTAGCATGTTTGGCAAAGGAGTCCTGACGCAGCAAGAACAAAGGTGATGGTTCTGAATTCAGTGAAAAACGCAGAAGAGAAAAATTGCACCATCCCGTGACCCGGTCCCTGTACTGTGTTCAATCCTATGAACAAGGAGTGGAAGGAAACAAGGACCGATAAAGACAGTCGATGTGGTTCTGAACGATTTGTGTTGCTTTACTCTTCCAATGTTTTTAGTGCAATATTTTTCAAAAAATCAAAATGAGAAAAAGCACCTGGTATTTTTAGCATTCACTCTCGTGATTCAAAAGAGGTATATTTACCCAACTTTGTAGAAGTCAAAGAAAAAATATATACTAAAAACGTGTTTGTTGGAAGAAGGAAGGAAGAAAGGGAGCGAGAAGGGGAGGGAGGGAAGTGAATAGATGCAGCGTTTGTGGTTATTTCTGGCTTTAATCAGACACCCCGTTTTCCGTACTTGTCTCTCTGGGCTCTGAGGCCATGAGATTGAGGTGAAAGGTCTAAAATGTCATTCTGACTTAAATTCTCATTTGTTTTTGTAAATGGTTATCTGTATATTGTCGCCACCACTGTGGATTAATGAAATCCAGTTAAGACAAGTTCTCTAAACAACTACAAAAGCACCAAGTATTTGGGGCCATCCTGCAGCCACATTTTATTATAACCTTTAACTTGCAACAGTGGAAACTGTGGAAACTGTGGAAATTGTGTTTGTTCTCATGAGTGCATGCTTTCTAAGTCCCAGATGCTCAGCCACCTAGACACAGATGACTCTATGTAGATTCACGGTTGGTACTGGGGGGCTGCGATGTACATGTCCTTAAATGTTTTCTTTTCTTGTTTTCTAGATCCAGCAGCCATTTATTTTAGGTTTCAGGCGTTGGTGGTCAGGTAAGAGTCCAGAGCACTTTCAGCAAGGAGGTGAGACTATGAAGGCCTTTTGTGCTGCTCCTTATATTGTATTAATATTTTTTGCCATCTGCTCCTATATTCAGGCTACTTGGAATTCCACCTGCTGTTTTACTCATGTCATTTGTCTTCAGGTCCTGCCCTGACTCCTCTGTGGCATTGCCTTGCACGGAACAGCCACTGTTTCAAAGCAGGCTGCATTTCTGAGGGCTGCAAGATTGTCCTTGCTGGTGGATGGTGAGTGAATTTTAAGCTTGCTGAATGCTTTGAGATATGAAGCTAAAAATGCACGTGTGTGTGAGTGTGAGTGAGTAAGTGAGAGACAGAGAGAGAGAGAGAGAGATTCTTTGTGCAAAGAAAAAATGACAAGGGGTCATATGCTGTTGATGTTATTTCATCATCATCATCAAATGCTATTTACTAAGCTTCCTCTATATGGCTAATGTTAAGGGCTTGCAGGTTCTCATGAGATGAAGGCTGGGCTTCTATTTTCTTCCTTTCCTTGCACCCAGCCTCCAACATTACTCCACCCTTCACCAGCTCTTGCCTTAGCAGTTTTGCACTGGTTTCTGTGCTAAGACTTTGAACAACCAATGTTTTGAAGGAGAACATGAGTGCTATGGTCAGAGAGGGACAGCTCGACATGCAAAGCACATGCCCTCTCGCCTTCTCAAAGAGCAGGAGAGTACAGGCACTTGAGCATAAGGAAGCTTTGAAATGAAGTACCATCCTTTCCTATGGCAAGGAGATTAAATACATGTAGATTAAATACTGCTTCCTAAAATGTTCTGGGGACTCCTTCTAATAAAGCATTGTGATGGAGCTAGAAATGCACCACCAAATCCCCCTTGAAGGAGGATTTGTGGCCTCGCCTACTGGGGTGTGTAGGCAGGCAGCCCGTGCTGCAGAGAGCTGCCCTGGCCACGGCTGCACCTTTCTCATGTAACTCACACTGGGTGATGGATCACCACAGGGATATAAAGGCCTGGCCAGTTTGGACCAACGTGGGACAGACAACATGAGCCCTGTTAGTTCCAGAGCTCCCCATGGGTCATCTGAGTTTGTCTCTAGTCCCAAAGCACATCTCAGCTTCTCCCTCTGCCCAGTTCCACTTTTGTCCCCTCCCTGACACAGCTGTTGACCCCGGGGCACTCCCCAATAAATATCCTGCCTGCCAAACTCCAGCTCAGAGTCTGCTTCCTGAAGAACCCAATCTGGTTGGTGCTGGAAGTGGTCCACGAAAGAGACAGCAAGCAGTTAGATGGGGTTTGGGAGCTGAACCCTGCTCTGCCTGGCTGGCAATGAGAAACCTGTGGCTGGTGGTGAGTGGAGCACAGACAGCCCTGGCACCAAGTGGTGATCCAGTTGTTATGGCTTGCTCCAGTGCTGCTGCGCTGAACGGTAAGTCCCAGGGAAGGACTATTCTTGCTGGTGAAGGTATCAGGCATTTTATGAATATATATGAGGGAAATACTAATTATAAGGGCAACGGGATTGGGGAGCTATTGCTAAGCTCAATTGATGACATAGAAGAAGATAATGAAAGGCTAAGTGCATTAAGAAGCTCTCATCTCTTCCAACAGGAAGACAGAAAGCTGAGGACCATGCCCAGGACTTAATCATCACAGTGGCTGAACTCCAAGGAGTTCCACACAAAACCTTCTGCATGAACGTTCATTGCAGCATTATTCATAAGAGCCAAAAGGTGGAAACAACCCAAATGTCCATCAGTGGACTGACAGATAAACAAGATGTGGTGTATCCTCACCGTGGAATATTATTTGTCCATAGAAAGAATGAAACACTGTCACATGTTACAACGTGGCTGAACCTTGAAAACACAATACTAAGTGAAAGAAGCCAGTCATGGAAGTCCAGATATCATATGATCCATTCATTTGAAAGTCCAGAATAGGGGAATCTCTGTAGACAGAGAGTGTATTAGGTTTGGGGGTGGGGTGGAGTAGTAGGGATAGGGGAATGATAGTTAAAACTGCAGGTTTTCTTTTTGAGGTGATGAAAATGTTCTAATATTGACCGTAGTGATGGTTGTACAACTCTATGAATATATTAAGAATCATTGAATTATACACTTCAAATGGGTGAACTACATGGTATGTGAAATAGAAGGCTCTCAATATGCTATCTAAAAAAATAAAGGCAAGAAAACCTAGATGCAGGGACATTACAAGCTAAAAAGGCGCAAAAAGAGGGATTCAGCTGATAATTGAGGCAAAACTCTCACCATCAGGGAAATACGCAGGCGTGGAACAGCAGGACTTACTCCCCCAGATGTGCAGAGCTATCTTAAGATAATCTGGCTGTGTTGTTGGATAAATGGTGTCATTCACTGACACCCCAGTTGGCACATTGCAACAAAAATCACTGTGACAAAGAAAGAAAGGGAGCATTCTACTAGATTCGTCAAATCAGTGACAAATGAACAGGTATCCGCTTTCACAGCTGGAAGACCTCAACGAAACAGGCAGAGCACATTTCCATCAGGCCAGGCTGAGAAGCGGATTTTTCTAGGCATTATGTGTCCCTACTGTTTCCTTCTGTCACTTCTTACACGGCATCAGAGGTTATTTCACAGAGGTGAGTGATATATTCTTGGGAGACACAACGATTGTAAAGGATTCAGGGATTTTTGGTTATAGAATTGGCTCTGCCACGAAAAGGCTGCAAATCCTTTGGAAATTTATTTAACCAAATGTGGAAAATTTTGATTTTCTTCATCTAAAAATTCAGAGGATTGGACCGTGTGATATCCTAGTCCCTTTTAATGATGATGTCCTAGATGCCATTTTATGGGATGCCTGAGAGCCTTTCAGGTTGAAATACTATAGAGCGTAACTACTCTATAGTTGAACATCATATTGTCAGACTGTGCTGGGCATTGTCTGCCCAAAAGGGTTCTTCTGGCTTTGTTCTTGTAGGAAGTCAAGAGCAGTGAGTTGTAACCCTATGTCATCATAGCACTCAGCTTTTTTAGACTTTCATCTTAGAGAGGACTCTGGATCCCAGCTCCACTCTTCCTTAGAAACTGTTCCTTCAGAATTTCCAAAGACCTCATAGTTTACAATAATAGTCTTTTAGTAGTTATTATCTTCTCTATAGCATAATTTGACACCATCACACCCCTTTTTGTCTACAAAACTCTCTTATTCTACAGCTTTATGATGCTTCTTTTTTCCTCTCTATTACTCTACTTATTCTGGGTCACTCCTTTTCTATATCTATGGGTCCCTCTGTGTTCTCCTCTTTCCAGAAGTGAACATCCCTCAAATGTCTGCCCTTGGCCTTCTTCTCTCCGTTATCCAATGGCTTCTTAAGTGGGATGATTCATTCTCACAATTTCAGCTATTATTTTTGTGTGTCTCACTCCCAGAACCCATCTCTACCTCTGACCACTTTCTGGAATTCTAAATTTCTGTCTGCTTGCTGAACACCATCATCTGAATGTCCTGCCAATGCATTGAATTCAACATATTCAAAATGGATCTCATCATTGTCCCCAAAGTGGTTCTGTCTTCTGATCAGTATTCCCCAGGCACCAAGTATCAAAACTCCCAAGGCATCCATTGATCACCTTGACACATTCCTTCCTCTCAGACTCCACATCCAATTTGGCCTCCACAGTGTCTTGGCAACCTCTTAGCTTCTGAATCTTCTATGCACCCACTTGGGCGTATATTTGCAGGTTTCATTCCCCATTTCTCATGCCGGTGGATAGGAAGCCTTCTTCTTGCTGTGGCCAGTTTGCCTTATGGTGCTCTAGGTTCCATCCCCTCAGCCTCTTCAAGGACCCTCTCCATCACTGCCACCACCAGGGTGCTTCTCTCCTTTCTTCAAACTTTGCCTTTCTGTAAGTATCGTGACACCCTTCAAGTCTATGGAGAACAAGTTACATATACTCTTTTTATCAACATCTTCCTCCAATTAACTTCTTTTTAATTGAAACATAATTCACATACCATAAGGTCCCGTGACCTGCCTAGCCACCATGATCTTGTGCTTAGTGCATGTTGCCCACCACATGCCCAGGCAGCCTTGCCTGTGCCACACACTATGCATCTCAGTGAATCCCCCTGGGCCGTGGGCTACCCAGCCACCACAGCACCACCCCCACACACCACCACACATCAGCTTGCTGGGAGCCATCCCCCACTGCATGCTACCACGGCTCCTGGACCTAGACAGAGTGAATGCCCACAGCCCTGACACCCACATCCACCATCTGAATAGCCTCACCCAGCCACCACTGCCCAGGCTTCCAACAGCAGCCTGGGGACCAGCCCACCACTCCACACAAATATCCCCCAGCACCCACTCAGACTGTGACAACCACAGGGGAATGGGATGACACAGGAGAACAGCTGCATTACAGGCTCTCAGTCCATCTGCTCCTCTCCTGCCAGGTCAGTCCTCCAAAGGGAGGACACAAGTACACTATCCAGGGACCTCTCCTTCTTTTCACTAAGTAGGAGAGTTCCCAGCAGAGGAGGACAGATGCACCACAAACTTATCTTCCTTGAGCTGAGAGAAGAGGTTTCAGATGAGAAGGGACCAGCAAAAGAACTCTGGCAATGTGAAAAAACAAGCTGTTTTGACACTCCCCAAAATCAGAGTAGGTCTCCAGCAATGAACCCCAACCTAAAGGGAGTTGTTGAAATGTCAGATATGGAATTCTGACATTTCAGGTGGCAAATAAGATGAATGGGACTGATGAGAAAGTCAGAAACTAACAAAAAGAAACTAAAAAAAAATTTAGTACATGAATGAAAACTTCTCTCAGGAGATAGATAACACAGAAATGAAAAGAGTCATTTGAGGAACTTCAAAATACAGCAGAAAGCTTTAACAACAGACTAGACCAAACAGAAGAAAGAATTTCGGAGCTTTAAGACAAGGCTTTTGAATTAACCTGGTCAGTCAAAAATTTAGAAAAAAAGAATAAAGTAGAATGAACAATCACTCAGAGAAATATGGGGATATGTAAACCGAGCTAATGTTAGAATCACAGGCATCCTAAGGGAGGAGAAGAAAAAACAAAAAGCACATAAAACCTATTTGAGACGATAATCAAGGAAAGCTTCCCTGGTATTGCCAGAGATTTAGATATCCAGATACAAGATGGTTATTGAACACCTGAAAGATTCATAGCAAATGGGACATCACCAAGGCACATAGTCATCAGTCTAGCCAAAGTCAAAATGAAGGAGAAAATCCTACAAGCTGCAAGATTTAGTTGAAAACAACAACTAACTTACAAAGAAAAACACATCAGATTACTAGCAGACTTCTCAGCAGAGACCTTACAAGCCAGAAGGTACTGGGGTCTCATTTTTAGTCTTCTTAAACAGAATAATTGCCAGTAAAAATGTGTCCTTCGAAACTAAGTTTCATAAATGAAGGAGAAATAAAGTCTTTCCCAGACAAGCAAACACTAAGGGAATTTGTCATCATTAGACCTGCACTACAGGAAATGCTCGAAAGTGCTCTTTACATGAGACAGAACAATTGATACCCACCAGGGTAAAAACATCCAGAAGTTAAAGCTCTTATATAACAGTAGTGCAAGGGGGAAAACAAAACAACAGGGTATCATTCAACACAATAAACAGAACAGTATCTCACATGTCAACACTAACATGAATGTAGATGGTCTTAATGCTCCATTTAAAAGATATAAATCAGCTGAATGGATGAAGTAATACAACCCAATTATATGCTGTCCCCATCAAACCCATCTAACTTGCCAAAGCCAGGAAAGGACAAAACAAAAAAAGAAAACTAGAGTTCAATATCCCTTATGAACATAGATGCAAAAATCCTCAACAAAATACTAGCAAACTGAATTCAACAGTACATAAAAAAGATAATTCACCAAGATCCATTGGGTTTCATCCCAGGGATGCAAGAATAGTTCAATACACATAAATCAATAAATGTGATTCACCACATGAACAGAAGTAAAAACAAAGGCCATATGATAATCTCAAGAGATACAGAAAAAGCATTTGATTAAATCCAGTATCCTTTCATGATAAAAACCATCAACAAATTAGGCACAGAAGAAACACACCTCAAAATAATAAAAGCCATATACGCCAAATCCACAATCAATATCATACCAAATGGGGAAAGGTCGAAAGCATTCCCCTGAGAACTAGAACAAGCCAAGGATGCCCACTGTCACCACTTCTATTCAACATAGTACTCGAAGTCCTAGTCAGAGTAATCAGGCAAAAGAAAGAAATAAAGGGCATTCAAATTGAGAAAGAGGAGGTCATACTGTACCTGTTTGCTGTCAATATGATTTTGTATCAGGAAACCCTGAAAACTCTACCAAAAGATTTCTAGAATTGATAAATAAATTCAGCAAAGTCTCAGGTTATAAAATCAATGTACACCAATCAGCAGCATTTCTATATACTAATAACAGTCAAGCTGAGAGTCAAATCAAGGACTCAATACCATTTATAACAGCTACAAAGAAAATAAAATACCTAGGAATATACTTAACCAAGGAGGTAAAAGGTCTCTACAAGGAGAGCTATGAAACACTGAGGAAAGAAATTGCAGATGACACAAACAAATGAAAAAACATCCCATGCTTATGATTTAGAAGAATCAACATTGGTAAAACTTCCATACTGACCAAAGTGATTTTCAGATTCAATGCAATTCCCATCAGAAACACCAATGTCATTTTTCACAGATCTAGAAAAAAACAATCCAAAAGTTCATATGGAACCAAAAAGGAGCCCCTAATATTTTGAAAAATTTAACAAAATTTTACAAAATTCTTTGTTTTATTTTTGCTAGTTTTTACTTTAAAAATTTATTATGCTACATTGAAAATGTCAAGGGGGAATTAAAATAATAAAAATAACACATGTTCTTTAAGAAATGTGGCATTACTATTACTTTCAAAACCTTTTTGCACTTCTTCCTGATTGCATACCTTGTCCATCCCTCCCCACAGTATTTTACTTTTGTGTTTAACATTCCCATGAATTTTATTTTTAACTTTCTAATTCCTTAAGAATATTGTTTTTAAACTTAAATAAATTGTATCCCATTGTACGTTTTCTTCCCAAAGTTGACATTTTTATTTAACCTTATGCTTATGAAATTCATGTTTATCTCTAGTTCATTTATTTTCTGTGCTGTTTCTGTCACTGTGGGACTATATCACGATAGATTTATCCATTCTTATGATTTACCTCCTCCAAGCCATGCCCCACACTGCTGTTAGAGAGATCTTTCTGAAATGCAAATTTGATAAGGTTACTTCCCTGTTTAAAATCTGTTAGTGTCTTCTCTTTGCCATCAGGGAAAAAAAAAATCAAAATGCATTTGCATGGGATGAAAACTTCTTGTGATCTGCATATAAAATTCTTTGTGATCTGGTCCCTGTTACCTCTTCAGACTCATCTCTGTCTAGCTGCTCACACGAGTTTCACTTTATCTTTCAGCAGTTTGACTCTGATGTGTTTAGTGTACATGTGTGTGAGTGTGTGTGTGTGAATGTGCACAAGGGTTTTATTTATGATGCAAGAGTTATCTGAGCTTCTTGAATCCACGGTTTGTTGTTTTTTCCTTAATTTTAGAAAATTCATCCATGATGTCTTCAAATATTTTTTCTACCCCTTTCTCTCTCCTCCTTCTCCTCTCCTTGGATTCCAATTCTACGAATTTTAGACCATTTGATATCATCCAACTGTTAATGGATGCTCTGTTTTTTCCCACTCTTTTTTCTCTTCGTGTTTCATTTTGAATAATTCATTTTATCTATGTTCCAGCTTACTGATTTTTTTCCTCAGTTGTGTCTAATTTGCTAATAATCCCATCAAAGAAATTCTTCATTATCTGATATCATGTTTTCCATTTCTAGTATTTCCATTTGACTTCTTAAGAGAGTTTTCTTTTCTTTTCCTTTCTCTCTTTTTTTTTTTTT
>NW_012152618.1:2376928-2484848 GCF_000956105.1 Propithecus coquereli | reverse complement strand
TGTCAATGAAGAGAGCTCTCTGTTCCCCTGCCCTGCCACCTCCAATCTTTCTTAACAACTGTTGCGTGGAGGCTCATGGAGAAGATCTTGGGATGAGTGCTAACTTTTGACGTATCTGACTCCCAGGTAAACCGATAGGCTAGCCACATGTAGCTCTTAGGAATTTGTTCAATTTTTAGCTGATTTCTTCCTACCCATTTCTACCATCACTGTCACCTCTTTGTCCTCTTGTGTTCTTCCAATTGTGAGTTAAGATGTTCCATCAGTCCTTGGAGGGGCTTGTCACTCATTGGAATTTAGTTCTTTTGGTTGCCTTGAAACCTTTGCTCTCTGTTGGGTTCGAGACAAGCTATGATTTTGTAGATGATCCAGATTTTTTCTTATTGTTAGGGTAGGAGCAACATTCTCTTGAGGCTTTGCACAACCTAAGTGGACATAGAATTCCCAGATTCATCTCTTTCTACCTTCTCCTCTTTGCATCCTAAGCCCTATGCAAACAGAGCATTCTGTTATGTGGAGGCCAAGCCATGCTGTTCTCTCTGCTGAGAATGTCCTGCCCTATCACTCCCTTTCGCTTTTATTTATTTTGTTGTTGTTTGTCAAATTTATTCACTACATAGGTTAAAGCAAGTGTTTTTAAAGACTTTAAAGCACTAAGGCAGAGGACCTTGCTCCTTCTCCCCACTTTTAACTCCTTTACCAGGGGGTACCACATTCACTCTTTTAGCTGATTATTTTGGTATTTATCTTCATATCTCTAAATACCACATACAGATTTCTCCTTCTTGACTTTTCAGTTTTATACACTATCAATTTACATTTCATTATGAAATAGGAGGATTCGTCTCTCTTTTTCCCCTTTCCCCCACCACAAACAGCCACCTATTTGATTTGCCCCATCCCAACTCCAAAAATATTTACTTATATTATAATTTTGATAAGATGAATATTTAGAGTTTAATATGACTGTTTATGTTACTCAAAGCTAAGCCATGCAGTTAACTGTAATTACCTTAACTTTCATGAAAAATACTTTGCTCTCCCTGGAGTAAATCATTGTCTTGTTTGCTTAGTTGCTCTCACTGCTAATCCAATCCTAATCATTCAGCCCTGAACTCTGTGTCACTATCTCAATGTTTTTCTCAATACATTCCGACGTATTTGATTCCATCTTCTTTCTGACACGCTCCAGGCTAGACTGGCTCCCTCCTATGCCAGGTACCTGGCTGCTATCTTGGATCTTTCTTCTCTATCAGCCTGTTCAATTCCCTGTCTCCTGTGGCCCATGTCTTTTATTTTTCTTTCATTTATTTCAGTATTTTATAGCCTCCTCAGATAATTGATGTTCCCATGGTTCATAACATGTAAATTCACAAGACTTTTGCACGTTGCAAGATTAAAACTTTTATTTTACTCTGTGGGATGGTTCGTTTCAAGTGTCAGTTTGACTAGGTTAAGTGATGCCTCGATAACTAGTAAAGCATTGTCTTTGCGTGTGTCTGTGAGGGTATTCCTGGCGGAGATTGGCGTGGGGGTTGGTGGACTGAGTGGAGAAGATTCAACCTCAGTGTAGGTGGGCACCATTCAATTGGCCGGGGACCTGGACAGAATAAAAAGATTGAGGAAAGGTGAATTTTCCTTCTCTCTTCTGGAGCTGGGATGCCGTTCTTCTACTGCCCTTGGACATCAGAACTCCAGACCATTGGACTCTGCAACTTACACCAGCAACTTTTGGACCTGGACTGAGCCATGCTGCCGGCTTCCCTGGACATCAGGCTTGGATCTCAGGCTTGCCAATGGCCTTTCATTGGACTTTTTGTCTTCCATAATCACATGAGCCAATTCCCCTGATAAATCCTCTCTCATCTCTCTCTCTCTCTCTACTTATGTATTCTATCGGTTCTATCTTTCTGGAGAACCTTACTAATACACACTGTCATCTGAGTCATAATTTGACTGGACATAGTGTTCTATGTCGGAAATAATATTCCTTTTAAGTGTTTGAGACATTTTGACATTGTCTTCAGTTTCTGGTGCCATTTTGATTTCCGCTTCATTGTTTTATTGTCCCTGGTATTCTGAAATTTTATAACAATATCCTGGGAACTTCCTGAACCCTTACAAAAAGAAACTCATGTCTTTTGGTTCTAGGAAATTATGTTATTTTATTGATAATTTCTTCCCTTTTCTCTCTTCTCTTTCTATGAACTACTATTAAACTTCCTAAATTGATACTCCAATTCTCTTATCATTCCTCCTATAATCCATCTCCTTTTCTTTCTGTTTCACTTTCTGAGAGAATGCTTTAATTTTATCTTTCATTGCTTCTGCTAAGTTTCTCATATTTTTAATTTCCAAAAGTTCTTTATTTTTCTCTGAATATTCCCTTTTGAAAGCATTCGGGTTTTGTTTTACGAAAGCAATACCTTTTCTCTCTGATGATATTAAAGAGAAGTTTTTGCAGTTTTCTCCTTCTTGTGTAGGTTTGTTTCTTTCAAATTCCCTTTGACTATTCGTTATTTTGGTTTCTAATGCCCATTTTAGGGGCTATTCTCCAATGCCTGGTTTTCTTTCTTGCTTGCTCTTTTTTAAGAGTGGGGTACTAAGAAGCCTGGGGGAAGCTCTAAGTTTGTTTGTGGGGCTTGTGGAACTGTGGGAATGTAGCTGGGCTTTGCATTGGAACAACAGTCAACAGCATTGTTTTTCTTATGGGGTTAGTCAGATTCCCAGAGAAGGCTCTTCTATATCCTTCCTAGAGAGATAGGACATGCTACCAACATTCTGGGAACTGAGTTGGGGAAGGACGGGGATTTCAGCAACTATTAACGAATGTTCATGTAATCCCCTTGCTTTCAGTGTGGTGCTCACTCCCTGCTGGGCCTCCATCTCCAGTCCAGGGACCCTCTGTGGAGAATAAGCCTCCAGTCTCTTGCTGGGATGGGGAGGGTGCACCCACCCATCCCTATGGAGGGAGTTGGGAAGAGGATCTCAGCATCTAACTCATAAGCCATTTAGCACCATTCTGTTTAGACCTACCTAACTACCTACCCTCCCACACCCCCCACCTGTCTTCCACAGGTAACCAGCACCACCAGTTCCTAAGCCTTGGGGTATTCTCTGGTGTAAATTGAGTTGATTCTTGGCTTTCTCCAATTCAACTTTCTTAGTTCTTCTAATTTTTACCCCTCTTCCAACAGCTTTGTGGTTACTTCTCCTTTCCCATCCTCTTTTTCTTGGGACATTTTTTGCCTTCAAAACAATTTCTTTACCATCATTTTAGGTGGGGCCAAAAGTAAACATGCAGGTTCAAACTGCTGTCTTTATGCAGAAGTCTCTGGTCACCTGACTTTACTTGGGCCACTTCCAGTGACCTTCCCCTGAACCCTCTTGGATTCTTCTCCCCCACCCCTCCTCTGCCATCTTGGGTCATGCACTTCTGTAATTCCTCCCAATGGCTTCCATTATATCACAGTGCATTCCGTGGATGGCTTTTTCATTTGTCCAATTCAGTAAATATTTCTTGAGCACCTATTTCCCAAACTCTGTTCTGGGAACTGGGGTTGCAGCAATCACTTTCATGCTTTCATAAACAGGATAATTTCAAATAGTAATAAGTCCTGTGAAGAAAACAAAGCAGGATAGAGAGATTTGAGTGATAGGAACCCTTTTATAATGTGGTCTGAGAGGTCCTGTCTGAGGTGGTCACTGTGGTCCCCATTTGAGATGGTGCAAAGTAATCGGGGTCCCAGGTCAGAGCAAAGAGGCAAAGGGACAGGGGGTTGAAGAGGTTGAAGACATGGGGCTGTAGACAAGGGAGAATTTTTCAGCAACAGACTACAGTTTCCCAAGGCCCAGTGGGAGGGTTTAGGTGGGCTGGGAAGAGGGGGAAAACCTGCTCATATTAGGGAGGTATGAAGAACATAGTAATAAAAGTCAGGGAGATGCCGAATGGGAAGTTCAAGCTTCTCAGGGTGGCTCAGGTGAACAGGGCTGAAGGGCTTGATGAGATAAGTCCTGATGCCTTTCTAGTGGATGGTGAGTCAATCATCCAGGTCCAGAGTATTTGGCTCGAGCCCAGGGTGTTTGACATAATGGAGTCTCTGGGCCGTAGTCCTCTCTTGCAGGAGGAGCGAGGTTACCAGAGCAGACACACAGGTGATCTGGGGTCACCAATCTCAGCTGCAGCCCTCAGTTGGTGGGGGCTTTGGGGGACAAGAGATGACACTGAAGCCAGCACACGGGGCTGCACCAGCTTCCTCAAGCTGCCCTGACAAAGGCGTGTGGGGGAGCCCAGGGGAGAGGGGAGGTACTTACGTGTGCTTTGAAGCTGGGTATGTGGTCACTGCGCACACGCTGCTCACGAGCATTACACACACGTCATCACGCTTAACGCAAGCACTGCTTTCTTCACACCTAGTCCTTTTATTTATTAACATAAAATTCAACTGAACGAACTCAAAGTTCGTTATGATTGGTGATAAGGCCTTTGCCAGGCAGAGGTTTGGGGGAGAAGAATATTATGCAATTTCCAAACTGTGAGAAGCACTTGTGATCCTTTGATGTCCTTCTCTCCCCGACGATTGTCTTTCTGGCGTGGCCAAGCCAGTCACACCAGCTCCATGACCCGGTGCCCAGCTTCCTTGAATGGAGATGCGGGTTGCTGCTGGTTCTGGGCGTCCTGCCTCCCCGTTGGATGATGCATCTGATTCTTGTCATCTCTCGTCCCCATCTGCTGACAGGACTGTGCTCACGAGCTTCGATAACACCGACGAGAACAGCTTCTTGTCACCTGCTGTTGAGGCAGCATTGACGCAGGGTGGCCTCTGTTCTGTCCTCGCTGTTGGCTTTTCAGACACCAGTGTCCTTATTTCCCCCATGAACCCGAGGGTGCTGGTGGTCTGTGTCACTCTGTGACTTCACATGCAACGAGAAGGGGAACGGGATCGGGCACTCTATTTTCTCTAACCCTGAGGTTGACCTTTCAGCACCACTTGGTGGCAGGAAACAGTTTCCCTCATACTCACAGCTCTAGAACAGAGGAAGAAAACACTACTAGTTAAATAAAAAGCCTCAAAAAGCATGGTAAATTCCCATAGCAGGGTATTAAAAAAAAAAACAGTTTAAATGATAAGACTACATAAGGCGACTTGACTCCATGCCTTGTAAACTCAATTGGCTCAGAAGAACTTTGCCATTATTACCTCATCTGAGAGCCAACTGACCAGGCAGGCTGTGGACAGGCCTCGCTGCCCACGATGCACAGGGGACTCTTGGTTCAGTGAGGCCGGTGGCAGACTGGCCGTGGTTCCTCTCAGGCTCTCCCCGGCCACCACCACTCAGGGTTCCGGTTCTCGTTTCTGCTGTCACTCGGAAGGCACAGAGGAGACATTTGCCCAGGGGCCAAGGCAGGCTCAAGGCAGTGTGTGAGCCGGGTACATCCTTCCTCTCTGTCCATTTCCACTGGGAGGTTCTTTTCCAGGGAAAAAGAGTCAGGGTTGCCCCTCCTCCCATCTCTGTGTGAGGCCAGGGGACTCCGGACTCGAGAGGTCAGAGCCCATTTGGAAAGACAGGCGCGCACCAAGACCTGGCCACTGACTCGCTATGTCCGTGGGTAAATCACTAAAACTCTCCGCACCATTCGGGAAACGTTAGGGGCCTTCCGGTTGCAAAGATTCTGTAATTCTGACAGCTCTCTGGCTATCCGTGTGTAGTACGCAATCCAGTTTTGCCTTTTATTGGCAGGAGCTGAGAATTTTATTGATTTGGTTTGGTCTGAGAAGAAAGGAAGCCCAGGCACTCATAGTCTCATTAATTTTCATCGTCCTCGGCAGCTGATCCCCCTACAACCAGGACAGGCTGAGTCTGATGCTTTTTAGCGTCAGATGTCAGCAAAGCTGCCCCTGCCTCCCGGTCACGGAGCCCCAGCGTGTGTCCGGGGAGGGGACACAGCTGTCCCTTCTGTCCTCTCAGAGACAGTGTGGCTGAGAGGAATTGAGGACGGGGATGGGGGGAGACAGAGAGAGAGGGAAGAGAGGGAGACAGAGAAAGAGAGAGAGAGAAAGGAAGACAGAGAGAGAGAGAGGGAGAGAGAGGGAGGGAGGGCGGATGGCTTGAATAATTGAATAAGAATTGTCCTCCCTGAGATGAAAATGATCATCAGCATTTCAGCATTTCCCAGCAGGGAAACCCTGGAGCCTGAGGTGGCCCAGTGTCTCCTCCAAGTAATAAGTGGCACAGTTGCGTCTTGAACTCCTATTGGTTTTCTTCACTGAAATAGATCTTGCTTTCTGCCCCGAGGTTAAGGCATTAACATATTTTGGCCTTTCCAAACAGTCACTGAACATAGTCAGGGGACGGTTTCTCTCCTCTCAGGGGAGTCCTGTGGGTGTTTCCCCGCAGGACTGCGGAGATGTGGGTGGCACGGGGCACACCCTCGTCACGCTTTGTTTGAGCACGTATCACTCTGCCGTGGCACGGCCTGTGTTCGATGCCCCTGAGGACTGGATGCTCGGAAGAGGGGGTGGGGTCTGTCTTGTTTGTCTGGCTCCTAGGGTCCCGTCCGGAGCCAGGCACCTAGGAGGTGCCCATTAAATAGCCGTCCACTGGGTGGGAAATAAAGGCAAATATAATAAATATGACCCTTGCTTTTATCTTCCTGGGGTGTCCCAGGCTCTGCCATTTGGACCGATTGCTACAGTCCGTAGAAGTGGGGCCTGTGGGACGATGGCATGTGACAGAGGGAAGAGGGGTAGTAAATGGTAGCCCTTCAGTGTATTCACACCCTGAGCTCACTGCCAGGCTTCCTGATGGAGCTGAGAGAGTCCACGCTGAATCTCCGAATGATCTCCTTAGAGATCATCTAGTACCGTTTCCTCATTTTCTCAAACAAGGAGGTCTAGAGAAAATAAATTAATTTCTCAAGTTCACCATTAATAATCCCACCCTCCCCCACCCCCCCACCTGTTAGGAATCCTGCCTTCCAAACCCAGACTCCTCTTACCACGTCATCCTGATCCCTGTTTAATTGCTTCCTTTGAGAATAGGATTAGAATAGAATTTAAGGAACAGAAACTGAAAAACAAGCATGGCCAGTAGGTAGCGAGGAGAATGTGCTGAACCGACTGGCTTCACAATGCAGGCGCTCACTCTGGGCAGGTCCACCGGCTGCCATGAAGGACTTGCGGATGTCATTTTTCTGGATAGGACATAGGGGATATAGGTCTATTAGATTCCAGTATCTCTGCATTTCTTTCTTTTTTGCCTAAAGTATCTTGGTGAGGTTTGACTGTTTCTTATGTTAAATTTGTCTGCAATGTTCATTCGTAAACATAGAGAATAAACTCATCCCATATTTCTCTTTTCTCCGTTCTTTTTTTTTTTTTGAGACAGAGTCTCGCTCTGTAGCCCCGGCTAAAGTGCAGTGATGTCATCATAGCTCACAGCAACCTCAAACTCCTGGGCTCAAGTGATCCTCCTGTCTCAGCCTCCCGAGTAGCTGGGACTACAGGCGTGCGCCACTGCACCTGGTCTTTTCTCCATTCTTGCCCAGGCTGGGTCTCTGTCCACAGGGGTGACTCCTGAGCTGCATCCTTGGTGGCTTTCCTTTCTTCTTCTGATTGCCAGTGAGGATGCTGAGGAGGAGGAGGAGGAAAGAGGAGAAAACCAACCAGCATCCCCTGTCACTCAGTGTGTATGCCAGGTCACTACACTGCACGGCTCCGGGAGCACCACCGTCCGTGTGGTCAGCACGGTTGGAGCCCTGCACAGGTGTGCAGGGACAGCTGCATGCCATGGGCAGCCCTGAAGTCAATAATCCTCCAACAGAGGACATTCCTTTTCAGTAAAAGACAGGGGGTTACCTTCCACAGGCATCCACGAAATTGCCCTCCTTTTCCTCCTTCCATGAATGGCTGCCGAAAACTTCATCACGGACCTGTACCTGGAAACCACCCCTCAGAGGAGCTGCAGAACTCCTTCCTGCCCATGAGAACTTTGAGAGAGGAGCTGTCAATGGAATTGGGGATCTGACTTGGCTGTGATGACTCTAGGTAGGATGACAGCTGACACTTATTGAGTGTGTCCCTTTATGAACCCTTTAATCCTCACAACAACCCCATTTTGCCCATGAGGAAACGCAGGCAAAGTCCACACATGGGGCGAATCTGAGATGGCTCTTCTACTAGTGTAGCAGTTTGCTGGGCACGGGCCTGGTGCTAGACGGTAGGGGGCTTAGTTCTAGTGGCTGCTTTCTTGGGGCCCCAGACCACTGTGCCCCCCACCACTGTGCCCTCTCACGACTCTCCCAAGGCCTTGCTGTTTCTGTTCTCCTCCTGGCCTTTGACGAAGGCCAACCTATCCGGCCAGATAGTCTCAGTAACTTTTCAAGGGGAAAGGGAGAGGAGGTTGGATCCATTTCCCTCAGGAAGGGACCAAGGCTCTTCATGATCCATATAGCAATTGGGTCTTTCTCAAAATATTCAGAGTTGTGAGACTACACACAGGTCACATACAAGGTGGCTTCTTGCCAATGGAGAAAGCGGAAGTGTGGGCGGGGCTGCAGAGAGGGCAGTGAGGGCGGTGTAGGGGAAGGCTGTGTGATGGCTTCCCTGTCAGCCAATCTCTGTCACACTTCTTGCTCCAAGGGACAGACTGTGCTCCTGCAGGGAGCCTCTGACCCTGCTCCAACCAGAACGGCAAAGAGGAACTCAGAGGCGACCCAGCCAGCCTCCTGCCCACCGTGGCCCGCTCAGCTGGAGGATGAAATACCCTTATTAGCCAAATCCAAGGACTGGCCCTCATTTCACCTTTTTAATTCTGTGGCAGTTTATACACCTTCCTTTCTCTCTTGCAGCTTTGAACTACATACTGTTCTTTAAGGCACGTCAAACTTGTACAGAGAAGGATATTTCTCATCATTATGACATGTAAGTTCTCACGTGTCATTTTATGGCGGTGCTTTCTGACCAGGTAGTAGGAAGGTTCCCAGTAGAAAGCATAAAAGCGAGTTATTGCCATTGAGATGCTAGGTATGTATAAACACATGTTTAGAACCTGGTGATTTTGTCAGGCTTTTGAGAATTCTTGCTTGTTGTTTTTTAATTGCACCACAACTGAAGAGTAGATCTGCAATTATACAAGAATGCCTCGAGCAGTGCCCTGCGTCTACTTTACTCTAGTTTTTGATGGCAAATTCTCTATGAATAAATCTTATAAAGATTTTAATTGATCTTACAATTGAGTTTCCAGTAGTTGAACATACCTTTTCGTCTGCTTTAGTTCAAATCTTTATTTCATGTCTTCTTCATGATAAATACTAGGGCTAGAAAATAAAACACAACAGACTGTAATTCATGGGTAGAATACTGGTTAGTTCAGCTCCAAAAAGCAAGTAAGATGTTCTATGCCAGCTCCTTCCCAGGGCCCAGTCATATTGGGTATTCATTAAATATTTGTTGAATGATTAAATAAATGGATGAGTAAATACAAGGATACTGATATATAACATTATGTAACTCACTTAATTAGTGTGTATATTTTTGCTGTCTGTCTCCCCTCACCAGGATGAGGGCCTCACAAGGGCAGAGATTTCTTCTGATTTGGTCGTAGGTGTATCCCAAGCGTGTGGCCCGGCACATAGAAGACACTCGGCAAATATTTCTCAAACAATTAATGAGTCTGAGGCTATAGCCACCGATTGCACTTTCTCCTCTCAGCCAGATGGTTCTTAAATGTATATCTCTGGTCATAAAGGGAATTGGGAGAAATGTTTTAGACGTGTTAAAGAATGAGAGCAGATTTCTCACTGTTCCTGGTCTCTTTACACAAATTAGTCTGCCCACAAGAGCCCTCGCTGGGCATGTGAGAGGCAACTGCAGACGCCAGCATTTCTTTCTTAGCAATTCTTCCAGACCACTTTGTCTGCTGTGCAGTTTCTCACCTTTTGTTTTTCACCTTGTGCTTCCTCAAAACACTCACTTCTAGTGAAATTAGGGACTTGAAGAGAGATTTGTACACCCAAGTTCATAGTGTACTATTCACAATAGCCAAAAGGTAGCAGCAACCCAAATATCCATCAGAGGATGAATGGATACACAAAACGTACTCTATCCATACAATGAAATATTAGTCAGCCTTGAAAAAGAAAGGAAATTCTGATACATGTTACAACATGGATGAACCCTGATGACATTATGTATGCTAAGTGAAACAAGCTGGTGACAGATGGATAAATACTGTGCCATTCCATTTAAGTGAGGTTCCTAGAGTAGTCAAATGCATAGAGACAAAAAGTGGTACGGTGGTTTCCAGGAGCCGGGGAAGAGGGGAAAGGCGAGTTATTGTTTAATGAATATAGAGGTTCAGTTTGGGAAGACGAAAAGGTTCTGGAGATGGATGGTGGTGACGGTTGCTGTGAATGTACTTAATGCCACTCAACTGTATATTTAAAACTGGTTAAGATGGTAACTTATATGTTGTGTATATTTTACCACAACTAATAATTTTTAAAAACTCACTCACTTCTATCCATTCTCTATAGGTTATCTCGCACCCTTTACTTTGTTCTTAGCTTGAGTTTTTTTTTTGTTTTTTTTGAGAAATGGGATCTCCCTATGTTGCCTAGGCTACATTCCAACTCCTGGGCTCCAGTGCTCCTCCTGCCTCAGCCTCCTGAGTAGCTGAGACTACAGGCAAGCTCTACTGTGCCAGCAATGGGGTACTATTTTTGGATAAATCTTCAGGCGACAATCTCGGCCTGCCCAGAGGACTGAACCGTGCTCTCTGACTCAGCATGTTCTCTGGAGACCTGAGCTACCATATAAGTCCAACAACCCTGAATCCATCCTACTGGAGATTTATTGGAGGTTCAGTCCACAGTCCCAGATGAGCCCAGCCTTCCAGTCCTCCCCACCAAAGCACTAGGCATGCGGGGGGAGCCATCTCAGACCCTCTGATCAGGACACCTGTCCAGTGACTGTTACTGAGTGACCTCTGTCAATGCCACACGGAGCCTTGTCCGACCGAGAGCTGCCTAAATTCCTGATGCACAAGACTATGAGATACAATAAAATGGTGGTTTTATGAAGCCAGTAGGTTTTGGATAGTTTGTTGCAATAGATACATTTTACCATAAAGCATCCTCTGAACTTCAACTATAGAAATGAACAGCTTAATTTTCTTTGTCTGCCTTGTGACATATTTAAAAATCAGCCTTGACTGGGCACAGTGGCTCACACCTATAATGCCAGCAGTTTGGGAAGCTGAGGCAGGAGGATCTCTTGAGGCCGGGAGTTCAAGACCAACCTGGGCAACATAGCAAAACCTCATCTCTGCAAAAAATAAAAAAAAAAATATTAGCCCAGAGTGGTGGCATGCAACTATAGTCCCAGCTACTTCGGAGGCTGAGGCAGGAGGATTGATTGAGCCCAGGAGTTTGAGGCTGCAGTGAGCTATGATCATGCCACTGTACACTAGCCTGGGCGACAGAGCAAGACTCTGTCTCTAAAAAAAAGAGAGAAAAAATCAGCATTAATGGTGTTTGAATCAGCATTTTAAAATCTCATTTTGTGGTTGACCTGGACTTGTAGCTCCCTGAAATCTGTTGAGCTTTGAAGGATTTTCCCTCAATACCCACTACATAGCCACACTGCCAGTGTGCCTGCTGGGGCACATCCTGTCCCCTCCCAGTCCAGAAGCAGGAGGGATGGACAAAGGTGCATTTAGTAGGCACCCAAAGTAGTTTTGCTTTTGGGGATTATCTGCTATTGTTTCAGCTAACTAGGTCTATCACCTAGGGATAAACCAAGCTGTTCTCTGTCTTTAAAGATTTTGCGGGGCCAGATCTCCTCTAGCAAAGTCAGGTGATCACTGTTGCAGTTGCAAGAATGATTCAGAAAGCCCTACCCTTTCTGCTCCCGTAGTCCATAATTTCAACGAGATCACAGCCTACTGACTCTGGACTGTGCCTTTGTGGAAATTTGAACACTAAAATGTATGGAATAAAAATTCTATTATATTGTTTTTTTTTGTATTAAGCACCAAAACTGTTCTTTGTTGTTGTTTTGTTTAATCAAAGTACTGCATCCACATGTTAAGAGAAATTAAATAGTATAAATAAAGTGGAAGCATCTCCATCACACCTGCGGACCCACTGCTCAGGAGCAATCACTATCACTATTTCTTGTTTAGTTCTTCTGATATTTATGTCCATAATTTAAAATAATATGTTCATACCTAATTTTCTTAATCTGTTGAACTTTGACAGTATCCATTTACTTCTAGATGTTAAAGATGGGTAATTTTCCCACTTACATTCTCTCCTCCCTTCCCTTCTTCCTCCTGTTTACAAATCTGTTTTGTTATTATTTGGAATTCTTCTACTGGCTTACCTTGATAATGTTAATACACATAAACTCTATTTCTTGTTCCATCAGCTTTAGATAGTATATGTTTTCTCCTCATAGTGTAATACGGACCTCTCTTCCTGGTCCACCTCTCAGCTTTTGCTGGTTATATTGTTACTTTTACATTGTTCACTAATGCAGCCCCAGAACCCAGAAATATGCCAACACATAGTAGATGCACAACAAATATCTACTGAGTGAATAAATAACTTATCAAGAGCTCTAACATTTAGGTTTTGTTCCATAAACCACAATTACATCTTTTGTGCTTTTCTTACAGTTGATTTTTTCAAAAAAGGAAACAAACATTTACAATATGATTATATAAATATTATTCATTGCAGAAACAATAGCGTAATTGAACCCACAGAGAAGAAAATGTATTTTATGTCATTAAACCTGTATTTCTTAAAGTAGAATGTTTGGAGTCTCAAAGCCAACTGGATTTTGTTTTCTAACATTCTGATTTACTCAGTCTAACTAACTCTAGCGATAACAAACAACACCTGAATCTCAATGGCTTAACACAAAAAATATTATTTCTCACTCACTGGAATCCGGTGCAGATCCTCCTGCTTGGGTAGCTCTCTGGCGAAGCTCTTCCTCAAGTGGTGACTCAGGACTTCTGGCCTCTTCCATCCTGCAGCAACATCAATTTCTGGGGCTGCAGAGGCCTTCACTTCTGCGGCACAGAGGGAAGAAAGAGTTTAAGGGTGAAGGATGCTTAATGCACAAGCCTGGAAATGGTACAAACAGTTTCACTCACATTCCGCTGTCCAGAACTGTCATGTGGTCCCACCTGAATGCAGCCGGGCTTGGAAGCGGTGGTGGTGGTTTGTGATTAGGAAACGTAGTTTAGTTGTACACCCAGGAAGGAGAAGCGAATCTGACTTCAGTGAACACTAACAATCTCTACTGCAGCATACTCAAAAGTATGCCACATTTTAGGTTGAGATACACACACACACACACACACACACACACACACTGCCCTGGCTAATGAAATGTGAGCCAGTAAACACTTCATTGTTGCCCCTGCCCCGCCCCGCCCCGCCCCTGCCCCAATAGTTGGGAATGTTTCAACATTGGCCCCTCATCAACCCAAATGCTAGAGTGAGAACCATGCAGAATGGAGATGAGCAATAACCCTTTGTGGTCAGACACTGAGATTTTGGTCTTATTTATTACTGCAGCGTAACCTAACCTATCCCGACGGAAACAAGTTTCTCCTGTAGTTCTGACTCGTTCTCTCCCCTCCTCTTGCTTGTTGCGTTCAGAGCGTTGGTGGAGCTCCCTTCCTGGCATCCCCTTCTCTCTTCTCCAATGTGAGTTCTGGACTATAGCTTCTTCTTCTCTCTTTTTTTTCCTGTCAAAATGTCTCATGCACATTCCACATTCCCGAATTTGTCAAAAAACAAGCAAACAAACAAACAAAAAAGCTCTGCTTCACTATTAGCTAACTTCTCCCATTTGTTGAACTATTTGGAGTTTATTCCATTTTGTATCATTTCCCCCCATCAGCTAAATGGAATTTAAAAAAGGAAGAGCAGTAATTGTCTATGTTCCATTAGTTCACCATCTTGCACCCAAAGCAAAGAATTCACATTTGATTGTTGTCTTCATTTAATTCAGGGGTCAACATAGGAAGATCCTTTATTATGGTGTTGAGTTAACCACTCAGCCTTACTCAGCTCCCCACTGAGAAGAGGTTGAAAAGGTTCATGGAAACAGAAACAACTGGGAACTGTAGATCGTAATTATTGTTCTATTAAGATGATATTGCAGGGAGGAGGGGAATAAATAATTCAATTCGATACATCAGTATATGTACACATATACCTTCGAGTCTTTATATAAATAAGTAGGAGATTTATGCATAGGCTTGTGTATTTTGCTCAAGCATGTAAGTTTATGAAGGCAGGGATTTTTGAGTGTTTTTTCATTATTCTAACCCCAGTGTGCCTGTTATGAACTAGCTGCCCAATCAACATTGGTTAAGTGAATGAATGAGTACATTTTTACACACGCACACACGCACACATGCACACATGCACGCGTGCAGAGAGAGAGAGAGAGAGAGAGAAAGCCTTTGCAGCTGCTTCTGGCTTATTGCCAACATGAGTTTGCACATAGACTCAAACCTATTAGAACATTTAGCTTCTGATAGGTTTTCCTCCTTCTTGCCAAACTATAATTGCGTACTGTTGTAAATGGCATTTCCTCCCATTCTTTGGAAGGTTGTCTTCATTTCTAAACTGTTTTGCAGCCCACGTTAATTCTTTCATTTTATACTGTGGTTGCACATTGTCAATTTTCTGAGCAGGCTTAAAGACGAATTTTAAGGGTATCAACAACTATGTTTAGAGTATACAAGGGAGGAAAGCACTGAAATTTTCTTTGTATAGTTTTTAATGCCTTAGAATCTTCATGGCAATTTAACAATTATTATTTAAGCAGGATATAAAAAGTTATGTAGAGTTTAGATATATTGAAAACGTATGTAATATAATAATTGTGGGTGTTAGTGATATCAGTTAGCATATAGCACCCAATGTTTATTAAGCATTGCATAATTAATTTTTTAAGTTTACTTTGGGTCATCCCTCTAAGGAATATATGTGACCATGTACTGTTAATCCTCATAAAATTCTTGGGAGCTAAATATTGTAGCTCAGAGGTAACAAATGTCTCAGATAGTAATTGATTTGCCATACAAGAAAAAGACTAAAAATTCAGAAAGCTGGAAGACTAAGGTACAACTATTTTCTGTTATGAATTGCTATGAAAAATTTCTGCCTAGTCCATTTTATCAAGCAAATGCACAGTACAGAAAATTATGATTCTAGTTATTCTTTTGAGATAAAATTGAGCTGGATTTTTTCTCCCTTAGGCAGTGAGGCTCAGCCTCTTTGGGGCCAGGACATCTACACTGGGTTTTACACTCCACGGACACCCGGGATTTCCTGGATGCCAGAAGGGGAGAGAAAAGTGAAAGGAATAGTTCCGTCCTTGAATTCGCGCTTGAACTCCACGATGCGAAAGGTGTTAGATACATCGTCTTCTAAGGGTTTAAGCAACTGAGCAAAAAAAGAAAGCTTAATTGGAAAAAATATGGGGAGAGAGCAGGAGTCGGGTCGGCAGGGAGGAGTTAATGGAATGCCACTCTGTCTCTGCAGTGTCCCTTAGGCCTCCTGGAGGAGATCTTTACTTCTCTTCCTGCCCCTCCCAGCTGCCTTCATGTCAGCATCAGGAAGGGGAAGGCAGCCAGGGAGGGCTGCTGGCCGTTGAGGGACCAAAACAGGGGGAGCAGAAGGAGAGGGCTCGGTTCTCACTCAAACTATTTCCCTTCTTCCTCTTCTCTCTCTGCTCCCCTCACTGGTTCATTTCATTCCCCCATGCTTCGTCCTTTGTAAGTGCAACCGCAGACTCTTGAAAATGGCATTAAAAGTCCAGTTATGGAAAACCAATTTGTTTATGCAAAATAAGGATGCGAGAGAAACAGGATGCTCGGTCTCTAAGCATCTGAGGTCTCTAAGCAGGAAAGGCAGACAGGCTGTAGGGAGGCATGGGCGTCCAACATGCGTCATGTGAGGATGCGAGCCCCTGGCAAGCTGCGGACTTAGAACAACTTGTCCCGGCCAATCGGGGCTAGAGCGGCCTTTGTTGGGATTAGGAACCCACAAGGTAACAGGTAATATGCAAATAGAAAGTGTTTTGCGCACATTAACCGTGGCCGTAGCCCAGAGAACAGTTCTAGCACATAAGCAGTGGGGTTGTGGCTAAAGTATTAGCATTTTGGGGTAATATTTCTAGGAATGGTATAATCTGGAGTTCAAAATAACTGCCTATGCCTGAAAGGAATGATAAAGAGCTGAAGTCATTACCAAAAGGACAACAGCAGCACCACAATCTCCTACTCATGGGAACCTACTCATTTCTGAGTCGTTTCGATTTTGTGTCTGATTTCTGGGCAATATCTCCCACTTCTTTCAAGGTAACCTGTCTTTGCCAGCCTGGGTCCTTGTGGCCTCATTTTTGATTAATTGTCCAGAGCCCCCTAGCTGAGGTCACTCTCTCCTCATCAGGGTCCTCTAACCTCAACTTTACTCGATGTGACTTTCATTCTTCCTGATGTCAGTGTGATGCTTGGTGTACAGTAGGTGCTGAATAAACCTTTGATAAATGGAGTCCTTCCATGTTAGGGCTCAACTCCCCTGACTGCTCCACCAAGCTCGCCATCCGCCCCCTCTGCCTCGCCGAGCCACAACAGGCAGGCTTCCACCCTCACACCCAGCTCACTCTTCATCTGGAAGGTTCTGCGCTCCCCTTTTCCCCTATCCATAGCTTACCTAACAGTCCTGGGCCAGCCTAATTTCTGCCTTCCCCAACTGCTCCAGGTCCCACAAATTTTCCTTTTTTCCCATTCCTGGAAATTGTACATTCACATAGAACTTGATGAAAAATTATCTTACTGGGCTCTGTTGTGTCACTGGTTTAACGTTGTGGCACCAACTAGATGCTAAACCATTTGAGAGGGAAAAAAATCAACCTTATCTTCTCCCTTACTCAGAACTCAGAATTGAGCAAACGCTACGACTTTCTTTGTTAAATGATTTTTCTAGAGCAAAGCCTGGACGAATTGGACCCACGTCTCCAGTTCTCTCTCTCCACAAAACCATTGTTCTAGAAGTTGCAGTACTTATGTCCTAATTCTGTAATAGTTTCTATGTTTAGACAGAAAACATGACAGTTCTATTAGTCAAGGAGAGTTAGAATTACATCCTCTCACTGGAAATTACAGAAAACTAATGTGGTTTTGTTATATTTATAACCAATTTGACCACATTTGTAACAAAATGATTATTTATATTCAAAATCACATACTGACAGATATTTGAGTTTGGTTTGAGAGATTGACAAATGGAAACATTTTTCTCTTGTTGTCACTATGATTAAAAGGCATTTAAGTGTGAGTATTGTCTACTTCCTAGATATGCTCATCGGAAAGTTGTGGTAATCTGGTCTGGCTTTATTTTATAGTCGCATTTTCATTTTGGTGTATGTGGAATATTTTCGAATGCCGGTAGAGTCACACTGTTCCATACTTAGCTCTTTGATATATAAATAGAGCACTATCTTAAAAATAATTGTAACAGGGTGACTAATCTAACAGAGGGGTGAAACAACTTCTCGTTCACCCAAGTTGATTTTGTCACGTTATGGACACGATGACCAAGGACAGCAAGACAAACTTCCTCCCCACATCATTGTGAGTCACCCCCTTTCCTTTTGGCCAGCTTTCCACAGTGGGCCCTGATCATTCTTCTGAAGGCCCAACCAGCCTCCCATTTCCCAACTGACCCACACGTGAGCTAGGAGGTGTATTAACAGTTGTGTTTCCTCTAACGAGATTCAGAATGAAAACTGGGAGATAGACCCCGAGTGACCCCAGGGTCCCCAGGGAAAACCAGCAGTCTTCCATGAGTAGCAGCTCCTCCCTGAACTCACCTCTTTTTCTCCCAGTGGTGGATAATCTTAGGGCATGGGTTTTGGCTGTGGCTTACTTTACAAATTTATGACCCTACCCAGGCCATGGTCTCTGCCCAGTGATGAGGTACCTGGTACAGCAGTAGGAACCCAGGAAACTCCAGGCTAAGTGGTTGAAGCCAGCTACCTCATCGAATAGGTCTCAGCTGATGAATTAACGTTTAGGTTGTTCCTGCCTCTGATGGCCAGACCACTGTACCTGCTTTGTCCCTGCGACTCGGTGTCCCTTGGATGTTGTACCTCGCCAGGAGGACTGGGCCACAGAATTTAGCTGCCAGAGCCTCTCGGTGTTCCCTGACACTCTGCTTCATGTCCATGTCCCAAGTTATGACAAGGGTGAGACTGAGTCAATAAATGGTGCCAACAGTGACAACTGCCATTTGTTGAGTTTCAGTGATACATCAGATAACATATTAGTGCGTATCATACATTTTCTCATTTGTTCTCACCATAAACTCACAAGATAGGAATCTCCCCTTCCTTTTCACAAATGAGGAAAATAAGTGCCAGTAAATATAAGTGGCCTGCAAGGAAATCCAGCTAGCAATTAAAAGTCGGAATTCGAATCCAGGGCTATATGGAGCCAAGCTCAGACTCCTAATTATGAGGACTTGTTGACTTTCAATAGTATTTTGACTTTTTTCCCTTTCCCACAACTATCTCCCTCTTTTTTTGTTTTTAAGACTCAGAAGGTGAAGTGTGTGCGTCACATTAGCACAAGTTTATTTGTCTCGTTCACATTATATCTTTGGCTGGAGCACAGTCTGTATCGCACTTTCCAGAAAAGTATTTCCAGAGCCCCGGATCAGTGCTGTGCATATTGTCAGTCCACAATAGGCAGACTGCCTAGTTCAGGGTAGGATCATGTTTCGTAAACATAGAGATGGTGGAGGGAGCATGACCTCGCTCAGACTTTGTCCCAGAATCTGGTACCACCGGCAAAATCAAGTCCTTGCCACCACATTATTTGCTGTGGACTTGGCAATGCGTGTCCCTGTTGTTTACAAATAGCAGTTCAATCAACGACTGCCCTTTATATGCTGATGGGACGTCTACCCCTATGTAAATATTTCTTTTCTAGAGCTAGTTTTTAATTCCTACAACACTTGGTTTATCACTAGTGTCTTGAGAAAATAATCTGTCCACATTCTCCAGTGACGGGATGATGACTGTTTTTCGGGCAGTAGCTGGACTTGTGACCCTGTCCCGTTGGGCCCTGAGCCGGCACCCGCAGAGGGGTGCTCCCTCCACCTCCAGGAGACAGACGCCGGCCTTCTGCTCCCTCCCTCCCGCCGCTCTTGCCTCTGTGGTTGCCGGAGTAACCATAAAAATATTACTCCACATGCTCTAGGAACAAAATGTCACTGCACTTTACTATTGTTTTAATTTAAAAACTAACATGTGAAAATAACCCTAGCCTGGGATGAATTCCCTTTCTGGCGGACGACTCCTTTTGAAAGGAGAGATGCAAAATCAGTATGAAGAACTCAGGAGTAGTAACGATAGTTATGTTTATTAAAAGGGTCTAAACTCCTATGTCCTGTGTCCTATGTACCTCGTAAATGTCCAATAAATGCTTTTTCAATGAATGAATGAATGAATGAAAAATGTACCATAAACATGGCTGAAAAATTTAGGAATATATGAACAGTATATATAGTTTTAAAGTAAAAACTCTTAATTCCCTTTATAAATTATAATGGGAATACTTTATTATAAACTTTAGGATGGTGGGTTGAACAGCAAATTCATCTAGAGCCCAAATTCATCTAGAGCCTCAGAATGTGACCTTATTTGGGTATTAGGTTCTCCATGGAATTAGTTTAAGATCTCACAGTGAAATCATTCTGGACTTAGGGTGGCTCCTAATCCAATGATCGGTGTCCTTGTAAGCAGAAGAGAGGACACAAGGAGGCGTACAGAGAAGAAGTCCATCTGACGTTGATGGCAGAGATCAGAGTGATGCTGCCACAAGCCAAGGAGCACCAGGAGCCACCGGGAGCTGGAGTGTCCCCTTCAGAGGGAGCACTGCCAACACCTTGACTTTGTACTTCCGGGCTTCTGGAATTGTGAGAGAATACATTTCTGTTGTTTAAGTCAACCAGTCTGTGGCAATTTGCTATGTCCGCTCTCGGAAACTAACACAGTGGGGGATTTAGGATCGATATTGATGTTTCCTTATTTACGTCGTAGTCAAAGGGCGTATCATGAACTCCCAAGGCTCATGGTAAAGTGAGCTTGTTATAAGAATGATGATAAAGAAAGATACCATCAGGCGTTTTGAGGGATTTCTCTCTTCTTTGGCACGCTTTTTTCCCTGCATTTCCACCTGCTCAGTGATGCAGATAAAATGGGCAGAAAAACTATTGAAAGTAAAGCGACTGGGTGTCTGCTACAGACCGTGTGGCCACGGCAGCAGAGCGCCCCTTGCCATAGGCTCAGGCTGACTCAGGGAACCGGGAAGCAGGTGCATCATTTTTCAGATAATACGCTTTTTGTTATTATTGCTGTTTGTTGCCTTTCAATGAATGGAAACAGGAGGACTTTTTTTTTTTAATCTAAAGATTTCTTATACTGAACAGATTAAGGCTGATGAGCAAATAATTAAAATGCATTTTTTAAGGATATGAAAATTGAATTTGTAGAAACTGAAAAAGAAATGAAAAAATGAAACCAGAGCAGAAGGACTGAACGTTTTTACATGCACTTTATTAAGAACCAAATAGTAATTCCCATATATGGAGAAGAGGAAAATGCAAAATGAAAACTAATTGACTAAGCAAAACACTATCTAGGACATGGAATGTCAATGTTACAGGAATGAAAGCGGGGCAGCTTACTAGGAAAAACATAAAGAAATGCTGAAAATTAGTAGATAAAGTGAGAAAGCTAAAGCGAAGTTCATAAAGAAAACTGAAAAAGACTTAATGTTTCAGTAATAAGGTATATAAAAGGAAGTCTTTTTTCTTATTAGATGGACAAAGAAATCTGATTTTAAATAATGCCTACAGGGTAGAGACACTTAAAAAAACGATTTATCTATCCATCTATCTGTCTATCTATACAGGGACATCACTGTGTAGTTTTTGTTTTGGAGGTATACATTGAATCTAAAGTAAGGAAAACTTGAGAGGAAAAATCAGAGTCATGTGTAGCCACAAATTTGGATTTTTTACCATTTTAAGTACCGAGAAAGCACTGGTTCCATTTTAGAGCATTCGTGGAGAAGTTTGGATATTAACAAAAATAGTAAGTTACATATTTATAAAAAGAATAACCTAGCAGTCTTCAGACTAATAAGTACAACCTTCATAACAGGGAAGAAACTGGAAGAAAATAATTGTGAAACCACTTTATAAATATTTTTGAAAGAATAGTAGTCAACAGCATGGCTTTGTAGAGAACAAATCCCGTCAGACTACGATAATCTCCTCCCGTGACAGAATGACAAATCCACTGAATGTCGGCGAGGGAATGAAAAGTAGCTGCTGACTTCACCAAGGATTTTGATTTCTTCTCGGGAAGCAAATAAATGAGATCATTTCTGGTCGCCATGACCAGCTGAGAAGGAAATAAACAAGGGAATTAGGAGGAACGTGATGAGAGGCGGCTGATGCCTTAGAAATGGCGGGTAGGACGCCTCCTGCGCTGAGATCCGAACAGGGACAAGGAGCCAGTCAAGTGACAATCCTAGGGAGAGGGCCCCACAGAAGGGGCACGTAGTGGGCGATCTCGGCCAGTATGGTGAAGCGCCATGAGCAAAGGGGGCGAGTATGGGGTGACAAGGTGCGGGGGAAGTGACAGAGAATGCTGGTCCTTGCAGCTGTTGGATCGGCCCATGGATTCTACTCGAGGGCAAAGGGAAGAGGTGCAGGAGGAACCAGCCTGGGTGGGAGAAGCAGAGCAGAGGGTGAGGACTTGGACGAGGACACCGGCAGTGGCATAATTAGGAGCAGCCAGATTTGGAATATATTTAGAGGTAGGACTTGCCAACGGGTTAGATGTGAGGAGTGAGGAAAGAGAGTTAATCCAAGGATGATGGTGATGCCTGGGTCTTTGCCTTGAGAACGAGGCACCATGAACTGAGATGAGGAAGACCGAAGAACAAGAGACGTGGGGGAGAGATTTGGGAGTGGGCGTTCTGTCCAGGAAATGTCATATTTGAGTGGCCTGCTGTCCATCCACATGGAGGGGAGGGGGAGGTAGAGGGTTTAATTCTGGAGCTTAGGGGGAAAAGTGGGCGCTGGAGATAAACTGTTTAGAAGTCACAGCACAGAGATGATATTTGGATGCTCTCGTTTGGATTCTCACAATTTCTCTGCGAGGTAGTTATAAATAACCGTAATTGAGTGGAAGGTACCTCAGTCATCCACGGGTGACCAGGTGTGTCAGTAGAACCCAAAGTCCAGGAAGAACAAGAGCGACAAGGAAGGCAGATTAGATCAACAACAGCGGTTCCAGGACCATCTCTGTCCCTTCAGCACAGCCTTATCAGATGGAACAAACAAAAGTACTGCATAGAACATACTTATGCTGAAAAATTTATTCATTGTTTATCTGGAATTCAGATTTAACTGGGTGTCTTGTATTTTATCTGGCAACGCTACTTCAACGTGGACAAAGGTTTGTAGCCTTCCTCTTTCCCTATCCCATATGTTCTGCAGTTGTCTGGTTTTTAGCAGGCTCTGTTCAAATTGCTTTAAACCTCTTTTTTCCTCTTAGATTTTGTGTGCTTCCTGAAGGCAAATTTTGTGTGTCGTACACCTTTGTGCAACTGTTAGGTTGAAAGACCAGAGTCCAACAAGGATGCACTGAAAGCAGCTCTATTCTTTTCTCTCACTGTTCCTTTGAAACCATTTAGGGGCCTGTTTTTGGCACAGAGGATATTCCTGTCACTTTTAGTCACAAGAATAATGTTGGGGCTAGGCACTGTGGCTCATGCCTGTAATCCTAGCACTTTGGGAGGCCAAGGCAGGAGGATCACTTGAGGCCAGGAGTTTGAGACCAGCTTGGGCAACATAGCGAGATCCCATCTCTACAAAAAATACATAAAAATTAGTCAGGTGGAGTGGCCCATGCCTGTAGTCCTAGCTACTTGGGAGGCTGAGGCAGGAGGACCCCTAGAGCCCAGGAGTTGGAGGTTATAGTGAGCTATGATGGCGTCACTGCACTCCACCTTGGGCAACAGAGCAAGACCCTGTCTCTTAAAAAAAAAAAAAAAGTCTTGGTTCCATACTAGAATGTTTAGTCCCATTTCACTTCCATGAATTTAAACTTCATATAAAAAGTTTCTCCCCTCCCAGAGCTTGGGAGCATCTGGCTGAAAAGCCTCAAGTGGGGATATTGACTGTGAGGTCAGTTTCTCTTTGATTTTCCCACTGTGTTCCCCTCATCCTTGGTACCCCCACCGGGCACCTTTCACTTTCCAGGGCTGGAGGGGGCCTCTGAGAGTGAGGACGAGAGCAGAGGAGGAATGGGCTGGAGTTACCCACATTGAGAGGATCCTTAAAGGTGATTCTTTCTCTCAGGGGTATTTTCAGGGGTTGCTCAGAGGGCCACCCCTCCCCTCTTCAGCTCCCTATGAGCCATGATGCCTCCCTCAGCTCACCTTTCATCCACCCCAGCTTACAGGCTTGAGGTGAGGGGGGAGGCACCCTCTTTTGCCTCTCCTCCTCAACAGGGCACTCCAACTTTCTCCAAAGAAATCATCTGTCTCAGCCAGATGATTCAACGACTTCTACCCTGAGCTTCCAAATCAGTCTCCAGCATCTCTGCAAGTCCTACATAGGTGTTCTAGAATTTCTCTTTAGAGTGTGGGAGTCTTTGCTACCTATTTTGTTATTTTTGACCTTCTGGTACCTTAGCTGAGACTGAGACCAGACAGTACTATCTTACCATTTATAACAGTTGTATTTTTAGCACCTGGCTACCAGTGCCTGGTACACAGTAGGTGCTCAATAACTACCGTTTTTTTTTTGAAAAAATCAATCATTAACAATAAACTACAGTAAGAAAAGGAGGTTGACAATTCCCAATCCAGGCAATCCATTAGTCTAGCCCAGGAAATATATTTCCACAGAGTCTGAGATTTCGCAATTGAAGCAAGATGAGACTTCAGGGAATTCAGAATGTCTGCTAAATTCCTGGCTCCCCTAAGCACAATATAACAATTTTTAAAAATCAGTGATAGGCGTTTATGTAATGCCTTGGCTCATCTCGGTTCAAGTGGAAATTGGTGCCACCATTTCTCTGCTTCTTGGGTTCATCTCTGAGCTCTCTCCCTCTGCCTCGGTCCTTCCCGTGCTCTTTAATCACAAGGACCACTGCTCTTCCTGGGCCTGCCCTTCCCCAGATCTGGATAATGTCTTCTTGTCATTCAGCTTGCAAGTCACTTGCTCCCAGGAACATTCCCTTTAAGGCCTTCCTTGGCCTGTCCCCCAAGCCCATGTACTTGTCACAACACTTACCTGTCTGCACTGTGTACCTCTGTAAGCTCCAGGAAGCAAACATTGTCTTGTTCACTCTGTGTTCCGAGAAGAGAGCGCAGGGCCAGGCAGGAATAATGCTGAATGAATGAATGGATTGGCACCAGGGTATCAGTTGGAAAGTCTCCTAGTAGGGCTTCGGAGTGGGTCTGTCCTGGCATCTGCCTTCAGCTCTCATTAGAGCACAACATATATCAGGGAGAAGGTGTCGGTTTGGGCAACCTCATCCTTCATGGCTGAATTAAGCTCAGTACACCTGCTACCTGAAGTGTAAGTACAGAATCCGGCCACATATTGGAGCCCAGAGGCTGATAAATCATGTCGATCTCAAGGTTTATGGCTCTGTTCTCAAACTCACATCCTCAGTCCTTCACCTTTAGAAATTTCACTGTGATCATGACATCCAATGACAAATTAAAAAACATAATTGTTTGTATCATAAAATTGTTACTTGGTTTGGATCCAACTAAGCACTGTAGCGGTCAGTGTCAACATTCTTCTGGATTTTATACCCTTCCCAAAGTGTCACGGTGTTGGATGTGTTTGTAACCCACTCTTTTCCCTGCACCACCTCTACACCAGACAAACGAATCTCTTATAATCAAATGAGGTTGAGGCTAGAATATAGTATGACCTTGTGGTTAAAAAAAGAAACACCCAAATCCAATATATTATATGTAGAAGATGTTCAATATGTGTGACAGAAACATTTGATTAAACTGGGAGATGAAAATAAAGGAGGCTATATTAGTAAATTACATAATTAGGCTTTTTTAGACTTTCAAGAAATACCTAAAGTATTTCCATTTGGGGATCATGAAAATGGCAGCTCCTTATTTGATGACACAAAAGGTGTTCTTTTCTTAAGGGATTGCAGACGTTCTTGAGACCACCCACTTAACCATAAAATCGTAACATATTATGCATATGTATCATATGGAAAGACAGTTATAAGAAGGTTGAGGCCAAATCTGCTTATTTTCTACCCAATGTTCACCTTCCTTTTTTTCTTGCCAACAGAGCCCTAATTTGGTTGAGCACAGCAATACAGCCAGCTAAAACCTATACATTCATAGCCTCTTATAAAGATAGGTGACTAAATTCTGGCCAGTGAGATAGAAGTGAAAATTATTGGTGGGACTACCAGGAAAACTCCTTAAATGGCTGGTTAACTCATATGGCATGCTCCCTTTGCCCCACCGTAGACCTCTTGCTCCTATCTGGAATTTGGATCTGATGGCTGCTGCTGCTGCAGCCATTTTGCAACAATGAGGCTTGATTCCATGAACTAAGGATGATGTAACTGAAAGATAGAAGGAGGATAACATGGAGCCTTGGTATCAGTTTTGAACTGCCTAGTTTCAGACGTAATGTTACATGAGAGAAATAGTCCCTTCTGCTTTTTTTAGGTCTCTATTACTTGTAACTAAAAAGAAAAATTCTAAAAGATAGTGGGGTGTTCATAGGAAACTGAGTATGTTTATGTTCTAGATGAGAACTTGCAAAGAAATTCTTTTCATATTAATAGTAATAATGGAAACATTAAAAAAATCCAGATTTTTAAAGTTATTGCACTGAACATACCATCTGATTAATTTTATTTCTGATTATATAAATAATTTCAGTTCTAAACAGGAGCCACACATAATAGCATACACACACATGCACAGACAATCTAATGAATGTGTCCATATTCCAGGCATTGTGCTTGGCAAGTAACATGTGTTATCTCATTTAATGCCCACAGCAACCTTATGAGGTGCTCTTCTTATCATCGTCTTATACACAGAGAAACACAGGTTTAGGCAGTTAAGGAACTTGCCAGTAAGTGGCAAAGAAGGGATTATTCATAGACTAAGTTTGTTGGGCTTCATAGTCCATACCTATGACCACTGCCTTGCCCTGATTCCTGGGAGCAGATAAACTGGGTTCATTTGTTTTAGCCATTCCTCAAGTCGATAGCAAGGCTAGTGGAACACAGGGTCTGTCAGTATCACAATAAATAAATATAATCTGCCAAGTTGGACCTCCTAGCAAAATTTGGCAGATAAGGAGAGTTTATATTCAGAAGGAAGATTTCTAATATCCAGGAATTAGAAATGCACGGAGCATGGAGATTCGGGTTAGCTGTTAAAATGAGTAGCCAAGTGACCTCGTTTAAACCAGACCGAGCACAGATTCTTTGCAATGCATGTTCCTATTTGTAATGGACAGATGTGTAGTGGGTTCTCCGCCTCTCTGACCTCCCTCCCTGATCTCCCTCCTTTGCTCTGCCCGCTGCACCTCCCTGCCCTTCTTGCTGTTCTTTAAACATGCCATGCATGCTCTCGTCTCACAGCCTTTGCACGTACCAGTCTGCGTGGATTGCTCTCCCCCTGGATGGCCAAGAGGCTCATTACCTCGCTTGCTTCACGTCACTGTTGCCATATGACTTCATCAGATGCAATTCCTGACCATTTTATGTGCAAAAATGCCCCTTCTATTATCCTCTAGTCCCTCGTCCTGCTTTATATTTCTTTTTTTAAAAAATTCCTTTTAGAGACAGGATCTCACTATGTTGTCCAGGCTGGACTCGAACTCCTGGGCTCAAGCAATTCTCCCACCTCAACCTCCCTAATAGCTGAGACTACAGGTGCGTGCCACCATGCCTGGCTTCTGCCTTATAGATCTTGATAGCACTCAATGCACCTGAAATCTACATTTATTTGCTTTTGTCTATCCCCTCCACTAGCATGAGCCCCATGAGCATAGCACCTGTGCTTCATTCACCAGGACAAGGCTTGGTACACAGAAGGTGCTTAATAAATGTTTGTTGAATGAATGAACAAATAAAGAGTGAGTTCAGAGAAACTACCCATGTCCTACGATATTCTGTGAAAACCTGGAAAACATTAGAGAGAGATCGGTCCCATTTGGGGACAGACACTAAGTCCACGAAATGTTTGGGGATACTTTTGTGTTGTGAACACATCAAGGGTGTGTTAAAGCGTGACCTTGCTGTTAAAGAGTGACCTTTATGTAGAGGGAGTGATAGAAAGAAGAAAGGTGTTTCAAAATGGAATTTTCTTAAAAGGAAAATGAAACTGGGAAAGCTATATACAAAATGGTGCACGAGCAGTCTATGACCATTGAGAGAAAAGATTCTTAATTACTACCTATGAAGAATGAGTATAATAAAAAGTAGGCACATTATCTCTGCCTCTAGGAGGCTGTTAGTGCATTTGAGGGACATTACCCCTGAACAAGAACACAGTCCCGGGCAATACAGGATGGAGGGCCGTGGTTCACAGGAGAGAGTTACAATCTCAGGCCAGAGTGATCAAAGCCCAGAAGTAGGCTTTGAACTAGTCCTTGCAGTATGGAGCTGATTTTGACAGGATTCTGTGGACCCGAATGGCCAAAGAAACAGCAAAGCAAGAGGCGTGGTTGAGTAACACACACCTTTTATCTGAAGAATAGTAGTTTGGTTTAGATCCAAAACAGAGAACTACTTGGAAATCAATATTGAAAAGCTAAGTGGAGGGCTATATCGTGGAAGGCCTCCAATGGCAGACCGAGGGGTTTGGACGCAACCTGGTAGGCGTCTGGAAGCCATCCTTCAGTGGCTCTAATTCTTACTGGGCATGAAATGGACAAGATGGAAATTACATTATAGGGGGTTATTCTGGTGGGAGTTGGGGAGACGACTCACTCTGGAAAAGGACAGAGACAGGAGAATTAGTTACAAAGTAAGTGAAATAATCTGGGACATAAAGATAAGAATCAGGAAGATGTCTTTCTACCCATAAAAAGACACTGACGTTCCACGGGGAAGGTGAGGGAGGAATCCAAGATGGTGTTCAGATGCCTCCGAGCTATAGCATAACAGAAAGGCAAACCAGGAGGAAGATCTGCCTTCGGGGACGTGTGACAGTCGTGATGACCTATCTGTGAAACCACTAGGCGATTTGAGTTGGGAATGTCGCTGGGGAACCCACACCTCCGCCAGTGTTCAGGTAAAATACGGGTTCCTTGAACACAAGCACTGTGATACAGGACAGTTGATTTGGTGATTTGAATGGCTACTGACTAATGGCGGAGAGCACGGACAGTGTGGATATGCTGGACAAAGAAATGATTTATGTCCTGGGTGGGACGGAGTGAGATGGCATGGGATTTCATCATGCCACTGGCGTGCCATTGAAAACTTAGGAATTGTTTATTTCTGGAATTTTCCATTTCGTATATTTGAACTATGAATAACTGGAACTGTAGGAAGTGAAGCCATGGATAAGGGGGGACTGCCGTAATTAGCAAACTTTTAGTCATGGAGGGTTACCCCTCTCTGTGATGTCTAGGGCTCCTCTGATCCCAAGAGGTAGATTGTGTTTACTTTTATCATCTGTGTGTAGTTCAGTCCTGATGCTGGGAACCAGAGTACTAATTGTAGTTTGGGGCTTCATCATTTTAAAGGAACTGATAAGATGGTAATGAATAACCTTCAAGTCTTAAAAACCTAATTTCCCCTAAGAATACAAACTGTGGAGAGAGGTATAAGTTGGATTTTATTTCTGAACACATAGTAATCCCTGTCTCTTTCCAGAACTTACTTGGCATTCCAAGAGCTAGCAGGACCTGCTTTGGCCTGAAACCAGGGACAGATCTCCTGGGGCTGCCAGAGCCTTTTATAGTTCGTGCTAGTCTAGACTCTTTTTTGTGCTTTCCACTCTGGGATGGGGGAAGGGCAGTAGCCTAAAATAATGATAGAGAGCTCAGGCCTGGAGCTCTCAGAACCCTGCCTCACCGCTCAGAGGCTGCGTAATCTTGGTCAAGTTACTTTTCTTTTCTTTTCTTTTTTTTTTTTTTTGAGATAGGGTTTTGCTCTGTCACCCAGGCTGCAGTGCAGTGGCAGAATCATAACACACCGTAGCCTTGAACTCATGGGCTCAAGTGATCCTCCTGCCTCAGCCTCCTGAGTAGCTAGGACCACAGGCACGTGCCGGTATGCGTGACTAATTTTTAAATTTTTTTCCTAGAGACATGGTCTTGCTACATTGCCCAGGCTGATCTCGAACTCCTGGCCTCAAGCAATCCTTTCTGCCTCGGCCTCCAAAGTGCTGAGATTACAGGCATGAGCCACGGTGCTTGGCCAAGTTACTTTTTTAAGGCTTGGTTCCTTTTTTCTAAAACAGAATTGCTGTGCAAATGAAAAGAAACAATGAAAATAAAGTGCCTGGGGCATAGTAAATGCTCAATAAAAGAGTCTTCATCACCATCATCATCATTTGTAATGTCATTTCTGGCCACCTTGTATTAATGCTGATCCCTCAGGCCATGCTACTGGAGGACCAGCTTGCAGTGAGTTCCCCAGGGACTTAGTTCTAGGACAGGTGCACATCAGAATTGTAATATTTTAGAATGCATATAATAAAGACGTAAGTAAAATGGAAATTTTCTAAAATTTTAGTTTGTCGACTTCTAAAATGGGATAAGGAGAAATGTTATGAAATGTTCCTTAGAGATTTTGAAACTGGAAATCTGAGTTGACAAGAAATGGGCTAAGTCTCAGGATGTTAGGGCGTCTCCAATCCTAATTTTATAATCACCCAATGACAATTCCAGAGGCTTTCATGTGAGTAAAAAGGTCTTTAATTTATGTGATCTTAAGTAAAAGAAGCTGAATTAAAATAACGCTGAGTATGTTAGCTGATTTTCTGTAGAAACCTGGAGGAAGAAGTTAATTTTTAAGCTCATCATTGGGGAGCTTAGTGAATTGTAAGTCAAAATGAAAAATCTTACATTTGTCCTAGTTTTTCTTTCTTTAAAGATGTATACAGTCCTGCCAAATGAATAGTGGGCTACATTGGCCCATTCTTAATTAGATGACTGCAGAAAAACTCTTAATTACAAAAAAAGGACACAAAATTTTTTTCCTGTCTTGCAGGATATAAAATTATAAAGGAAAACACTTCCCAAATTTGGACTAAAACATATAGAAATGTCATCCTTTAATCTTTTTTATATTATGATAAAGATCTAAAATGGAGGGTTATCTATTGAATATAAAGATTCCAATAAAGTAATATTAAGATTAAAAATTTTAATAGCAAAAAGCAAAATAAACTATTATATATACCAAGCATTTAGAAAGCAGAAATATTTTTATAAAAAAATCACAAAACACATAGATATCAAGTATTGGATGGTTATGAAAATTTTAAATAAAATATATTTTTTCTATTTAATGAACTGTAGTTTTGTGCCTGTGAAAACATCTACTTTTTAATTCCACTTAGTGTAAGCTGCAATAAAAACTGACGACTGTGAACATAAACTCTAAGCTGTATCCAAATTATATTTCTTTCTCTCAGTTAAAATTATGTTTTAAAAATTACAGTTAAAATTGAGGTTAGTTCTCATCCTATGATCTTTCCACTCGATAACAAATTTTCTTACTACAACGGTTCACTAGAAGAAGAAACTATGGTATTATAACTAAATTAAACTACCCAAACAGTTAAATTTAAAAAAATACCACAACTAAAAAGTTTTCATAGCTTTCCCTGGAGTAGTTTTCTTGTAAAAATTATTTCAAGTTTCATAATTATGAAATATATCAGAATATCAGAGTATCAAAAATAACATCACACCATGTACTCCCCACCCATATTAAACCACTTGCTATATTTGCCTCAGTTCTTTTTAAAAATAAATAAATATTATGTATCTTTCTCAAACATGTTTTCATATATGTTTGATTTATAAATCTCACAGTTTTATATTTTTGTGTTTTACAGTCCATATAAATAACAGTATGTTTTATAAACATCCTCTGCTCTATTTGCTTTTGAAGACTGTGTATGGTGAATAATAATCATTTAGCATTATTCCACTTATGTTGAGGGAGTTAAAGAAATAATACATATAATTCTGCTAGAAAAGTTTACAGCCTAAAATGCCAAAATGAAAAACTGGTAAGAATTTTTATATTATTTTCCCTAGTGTATGGACAGAATGGAGTAATTAAGAAACTGTGCATAGCTCTGAATATGATACTTAAAAAGGTCAGTTTGATATGCTCTAAATTTGGAAGATCAAATTATTTAACATTAAATGATAAGCCAATTTCAGAATATAGTCATTGTTCATGGAGGACTTTTACCTTATATTTTGTGAGCTCACTGATTGCTCATTCAGATATTCCCAAGAGTAAAAAGTCACATAAATAATAATAGTTTAAGACTCGGTTAGTCCTTGTGGATACAAGAATATGTCAAGGTCAGGCGCCGTGGCTCATTCCCGTAATCCCAGCACTTTGGGAGACTGAGGGAGGAGGATGGCTTGAGGCCAGGAGTTTAAGACCGGAGTGAGCAACACAGCGAGACCCCGTCTCCACAAAAAATTTTGCAAGATGAAAGAACTTTTTTTTTTTAAAGAATATGTCAAGTTTTTAGGTAAGATGATTAGTAACCTTTCATAAAATACGGCAGAAGATTACTAGTTACACCACGGAGGGAGAGTACAGACATTGTTTTATGGTATTCATTCTTCTGGAAATACAAAAAAATACTAGCCCAGTAAATACAAAGTTAATGAATGCTAAAACTAAAATGCAAGCTGCATAGAACTTACTGGCAGATTTTAATGACAAGTTAAACGCTGCACGATGTGTAATGTAGGCAAACTGATGTAAAACTCTTTATGTTAGTTTCTGTATCTTTGTAGGATGGACGTTTGAAAACTTTGCGCATTCTTCTTTCAAGTATCATAAACCAAAGAGCAGTGGACTAGGAGCAAAGGATGAATGCTTTCTTGTCCAGATTGCCTCAGACCGTGCATTTCTTAGTCGTGACCATTTAAGTGGGGATTTGGTGGACTATTGCATGGATTGGGAAAGCAAGATGTTGGTATCTGCAGTGGAATGCTTGAATTTCTTCTCTCGGCAAAGGTAATAGGTACCATAGCCTGAGTTTAGAGCCATCCAGTGAGTTAGACTTACAGATATTAACCTACACTTTACTGCAATTCCTTGTTGAATTGAGTTTTGTACTTCTAAGACTGTAACTCCCGTCTGTCCTGTACCACATTGTTTGGCATAGGCGCTCACTCTATATTTGTTGAATGAACATGTTCAAGTTCTGTGCACCAAAACCATGCATTTTGTATAGATTATCTGTGAAAAGCATGGTACATTAAAACTAGATATTGAAGGATTGTCATGCTGATCGTGAATAGAGGTAAACCAAGTTTAAAATACCATGTGTTGGGTAACCTTTGGAGATTAGCCACCCCGTGCGTTCGGTTGAAAGATATTCTTTCATGCGATCCAGAGTGCCGGGGAAGTTCATGCCGAAGCCCAGTCCAGGAGGAAGAAGCGCATGCCAGGGGTTTTAAGGTCAGAAGGGGCAAGGGAGTGCGTTGAGGGACCCCAGCCGGGCGCAGGTGGAAGGCTGTGCGCTCGCAGGGTGCGCTCCGGCCCCGATACCCGGTGCAGCCAGTAAGTGGCGCTGGGCCTCGGGTTTGGCCGCCCGGAGGAGCGGGCTGCGGATTACCTGCAGCAGCGGGGAGCCGGCGAGCTCCTCCCCGCTCGCCCGCCCGCCCCCACTCCCCACCCACACCGCGGCACTAACCCCGGCTCCGCGGGCTCGGCGCACTCGCTCGGAGGAGCCTGGGCCGAGCGGACCGCCGGCTGCAGGCAGCGAGCGCGGCTGGGCTGCGGGGCCGCCTCCCGCGTCCTCCGGGCCCGGGCCGCCCTCCTCCCGCACAGTGCGGCGCAGGGAGGCCCCGCGCCTCGGCCGCCCCCGCGTCCGCGCCTCCTCCTCCGCTCTGCAGGCGGGGACCGCCTGGCGCCCGGCACCCAGCAGCGCGGCCCCCTCCCGCCCCCGGCTCCTGGCAGCAGCAGCAGCAGCAGCAGGCAGCGCTAGGGGCCACCACCGCCGCCGCCGGGCTCCGCGGGGCTCAGGAGCCGGTCCCGGAGAGAAGGCGCGGAGCCATGGCCGATGGGGGCGAAGGCGAGGATGAGATCCAGTTCCTGCGAACTGTAAGCGCCGCGCGTCGCGTGTTCTCCCAGGGGAAGGGGGCGCCAGGGCAGCTACTAGCGGGGTCCGGGCAGAGTGACAGCGGGGACGCGCGGGCGGGGCGAGGGTTGCCCGCTGGGGATGCAGGAGGAGCCGGCATCACAAAGTATGTGCAGGTGTGCGTGGCGGGGCGAGGGGCGAGGAGGGCGCGTGTCTGTGCGCGCGTGTGGGAAGCCAGGCGGTGGAGCGCGGCGAGCCCGCAAGAGGCGCCCGGCTTGGTCCGGGGGCATCGGGGACCGGCGCCTCAGCGCTGCAGGAGCCGGGGAGGAGAGGGACGGCCGGTCCGGCCTGCCCTGTGTCAAGGCTTGGACCTCCCGGGCGCCCGGGAGAAGGGTGCAGAGCAGGGTAGCCGGCAGGGCACGGGGGCCGGCGGGGACTCGGGCTGTCGTTGGGAATGCCACCGCCGCGCGGTTTCTCGGGCTTTCGGGCTGGACTCGCGCGCTGTCACGGAGCAAAGACGTCGATTCGCTTACTCCGTGTAGCGTGCGCCGCAGCTGGCCGGGGGCCGGGGTGATGGTGCAGGACGCTGCCCAGAGATTTCCCCCGAGTCGCCTCCGCGGTCCCCGCGGTTCCCGGGGCTGGTGCCATCCATGGTGGTGCTGTGACCGCTTGCAGAGTGTGGAAGGCATGGGCAGCGAGTGTGTGCGTGCGTATGTGCGCGCGCGCTGGTGGGGCACATCGTGAACGTGTCGTTCTCCAAATGCTGGCTTAGTGAATGCCAAGTGCAGCAAAGTGTGTGTGTGTGTGCGTGTGTGTGTGCGCGCGCGTGCGTGTGCGCACACGGGTAAGTGGATGCTCGGAATTTCCACACTGGGTGGCAGGCAGGGAAAGGTTGGCCCACACGAATACAATATTTTCTTCTTAAGTACCTCTTGGCACTGCTCCTTCCTCCCTCTGATTTGGTCGAACACTGCAGATACTTCCCAGGCCGAGGCAGTGCTCCCTGGAAGCTGGGACTGGGGAGCCTCTCCACGGAAGAAAATGCCCTAACTTCGGGTTAAGCATAACCTAGTTAGCAATCTTCTTGCCGAAGGATATTCCCTTACAGGATTCCCCAGACTTTCCCAACCTAGGACTGCAGCTCCTGCTGCTACTTCTTTCCTCAGCAGTGAAAAAGATACCACTTCTCAGTTGCAATTATCCCCGCAATCACAGAGAATCGTAGAGATGGCTGAATTTTGAAATATTAACCAGACAGTAACTTTTAGGTGTGAAAATAATCTGGATGATGTATTTGGGTACTGAACAAATGAAAAGAGTAAATTTGTACAGGAACATTGTAAACGACTGGGTTTTTCCTCCTTTGATCTTCTTCCTCTTCTTTTTTCTTTTTCTTTTTTTTTTGAGGGGGGAGAGCAGTCATTTGTGCATTAAAGGGGGTGGAAGAAAGCTTCAGAAAGGATAATAAAATCCAGGGTCCGCATCAGATAGTGGAAGATCTAACCGTATAGCAGCAGGTTATGCACTATTGCATATGCCATTTGAGATACTATTGGTGCAGACACTAATACCTTGTTCATGGGGCATCTCTTAAGCCTGCTATTAATACAGTTTTTTATGTTTTTAGTGGAAAATTGTCTATAAGATTTTTTAAAAGTAATTAAAGCCACTTTAGATTGTTCTCAAAACTAAGGAATCTTTTATTCCGGTGGATAAAATATTTAGTTGCAGTGTAATTTTCAGTTCAATTTTAATCAAACTCCATGGGGTTAAAATCAGCTAGGAAATTTTGGTAGGCTTCATGCACTCAAGGGCTTCCTGCAGGCTTAACTGTTAAGCTGAGCTCATGGAGGTGGTGTTATCAGAATGCTTAATGGGGACCCAGGGAATGTGCTTGCTGATGGGGTTTTGCACATATAAAGTAATGTTTACCCTGTGCCCCTCGACAGCTGCCTGTCAGCTCGAGCAACACCTTTGATAAGTGGGTCCTGGGTCGAGATCTGGCAGTCCTAGGCTGGGATTTTTCTTTTAATAAAACATCCATAGGTCGTTGTTGTGCTGATGATAAATGACCTTGAAGGAGGTAGCAGAGAGGAGCAGGGGAATGTTTTTTGGTGTAGCATTAACATCTGAAAGGAAACAATTCCTTTCCCTCCACATTTTACAATTTTCATATGGAAATTCTCAAATCCTTTACTAGCTTCTCTATGACCCTTCATCCTTTCCATTTTTTTCTCTTAACCTGATAATGTTGATGGTTCAGAGATGTTAATAGGGTTAATAATGGAGAGAATATATTTCCTACATTGAATTTACCTCTTTTTTCCTGGGGCATTTATTTTCCTGTTGTATGCAATCTTGTCAACAGGAATTAATTCTTCTTTTTTTAAAGCAAATAGCCCAAGGAGTATTAGGAATCTGAACGTCTTGATAAAATGGTTGGAATGAAAGGCTTCTTGATGGTGATGAGTGAAGCTGTTGTGCATAGAAAAAGAAAATCAAACAGTCATTAAGACACCGTAATTGTGAAGCTGACCAGACGTTTCATGTGTTCTGATTAGGACATCCTAATTATTATCTTGAGCAGATCGTTGTCTGTTGGATTTGTATTCAGCACTCTAGCACATTGAGACATCTTTCTGTCCACTGAAAGCTTTTTTTCTTTTCTTTTTCTAGAACAGGTCTGAGATCACTGTTAAGGGAAGTAGAGGTGAAATCTTTAATGGACTGTATCCATGAATTATGTCTGCTGCTGTAAATTAATTCTTCATTTGTGGAAGGGTTTTGTCACTGTTCGGCCTGTACCAGTCCCTCTCTGATCTCTTTTCCATTATGCTCTTGCTTTTGAGTCTACTAACATTCTTCCAAATGGTTATGTAGATGGATGATCATCTTTAATTCAGTGGCTCCCCCGTCAGTTGGAAATATGCCCACTCTGATCTGTATTTCTTTGAAAGAGATTGAAAATATGTTTGTGGAAACTCTGGTTGTGCTGGAACACTTATTTTATGGTGGAAGAATCCTGTCATAAAGTAAGCCTTCAGCTCTTAATAGATTTATTCATTGTCATATCCAAACATATCCACTACTTGGAATGTATGGCTTATTTTTTTTTTAAATTTTATTAACTGACCAATGTAGCAATGAATTGTAATTTGATATTTAAAAACATGGATCTTTTTAGTTACATTCCTCTTTTTTCCCCAAGCAGTTTTATAGAAGGCATTCCCCTGACTTCAGGAAAACCATGATGTGAAATGACCTTGGTCAAGGGTTGATTTTTCTGAGGACTTTGCCTTTCTTTCATTTGTGAAAGCACAGCTGAGTTACTCTTGGGGCATACTGCGTCATATAGTTTTGTGTTTACACATAGATTGAGACTCAAAAGTTAGTCCTGGCTGCAAAAATTATTCTGGTAGGAATGCTTAGAGCCTCCCTCTGATCTTCCTTTGCAGAGTGAACTATTTCACTGTAGAGTTCTTCTCAGTACTTACACATCTTGCTCCAGAATGACAAGAAGCTTCTTAGAAACTGGTTAGCAATTAATAGTGTTAATTGTGAAGTATAGATGCCAACGTACAACACTGTGAAATAGGTTGGGCGGGAGTGTTTAACCCTAGTTTATAGAGGTCTAGAAAGGTTAATGGTATGAAGTCAGGGCTGAGCATTGCAGAACTAGGAGTAAAAGTCAAATCTTAGGCTAATAATGTTCTTTCCAGGGGAGAAAGTCTGCTTTATTCACTGCTGAAGTATGTTTTAGGTTTACAGCAAACAGGATACCCAATGAGTTTTCTCAGCTGTAGGAATGTCACAGAGCACAAATGAAAAGACTGAGCTAGCAGTGGAAATTTGCTCTTTTTGTTCCCTTGGTAATGAACCCGTGAGGACTTTAGATAGACATGCACTATGGTATTTTCTCAAGGAACTGATGGGAAGCCCACCCAGGCTTACATCATCAGATTTAATTATTTTTTTACTTAGAAACTGGTGTGTACATATTGGCAGGGAGGGCAGGATCTACAGCACTTAGGGTACTAATTTATTTGACATCCATTCTTATTTGTACTTTGGCTTTAGAGAAGTGTTTTTATCACAGCTGAATTACCCGAGAAAGGATTCCAATGACTGTGACTCTGCCTGTGTAGATAGCCTTTGGGGGAAAGGGAGAGATGATGAAGCACATATTTGTCTCCTGAAACTCTGACATTATGGGAATTTTATTAATTCAGAAAAACATTATTGAACCCCTTCTGTATGTATGCATGGCATGATTTTAGGTGTTAAGGCAGCATTCAACATAAGTAGGGAAGTGGTTTGCAACTATAATTGCAAAGAAGAGATTTAGAGCGTGGCATGAAACAATTAGAAGAGAAAAACACGTATATAAACTCTAAAACATTGGAGAAAGAAAACATTTATCCACTGCACCCCTCTCTGGTTTTGCAGATAAGGAAACTAAAGCCCAGAGAGGCAAAAAGACTTGGCCCAGTGCCACACTCCCAGTTAGTGGCATAGAGTAATGCAGAGTGCATGAAAATCTCTGAAGAATTGCCAGAAAGGTAGTTTATCAGCACATCATTCTTTATAGAGAAGATTTAAACCCACTTGTCTCATTCCTTTTATCCTTATCTTGGCCTTCGTAGGGTTCCCTGTCCAAACCTGTCCTCTTGTCCTTCCAGCCACTGAAAAGGAGGTTTGTTCCCTCCTTTCTAAATTTACAATCCTTCACTGTTGTATCCAAACATATCCACGATTTGGAATGTATGGCTTATTTTTTTTTAAAATTTTATTAACTGACCAATGTAGCAATGCATTGTAATTTGATATTTAAAAACATGGATCTTTTTAGTCACATTCCTCTTTTTTCCCCAAGCAGTTTTAGAGAAGGCATTCTCCTGACTTCAGGAAAACCATGATGTGAAATGACCTTGGTCAAGGGTTGATTTTTCCGAGGACTTTGCCTTTCTTTCATTTGCAGAAGCACAGCTGAGTTACTCTGGAGCCATCCTCCTGCCTCAGCCTTCGGATTAGCCGGGACTGCAGGCGTGCACCATGACGCCTGGCTAATTTTTTCTGTTTTTTTCAGAGATGGGGTCTTGCTCAGGCTGGTTTTGAACTCCTGGGTTCAAGTGAATCTCCTGCCTTGGCCTACCAGAGTGGCTGCCCTCCCTGCCCACTGCCTTCTTTTTTTTTTTTTTTTTGTCTCCCTCTCCACTTATTCCTTCTGGTTTATCTTGAAGCAGCTAATTTCTCCATCTTACAATTTCTTTGGTTGTCCCTGATGCCTTGTTTAGGTGCTCAGCTCCTCCCACTGCTTGTCTCTAGTTCTCCTTGTAATTACCCAGCTTCTCTTTCTTCTCTGAACCACTTGGTGTTACCAGGAACCTCCTCCTTGCCAAATCTCAGTGTGCCTCTCCCTCCCTATTCCCTTAGACCCCTTCTCGAAGTCCGTTAACCTGACACTCCTTTTTGAAAGCTACTCTGTTTGGCTTTGGAGACGTGGCACATTCTGGGTAATTTTTTGCATTTCTGATCATGCTTTTTTGGGGTGCTTTTTATTCCTTCTACTCCAAGTCTGTGGTTCTCCCAGATGATTCTGCCCTGTTTCCTGTTTTGTCTCTTTTGCCTTCATGAGCTTATCTATGTCACAAAATCTGGGATCTTTTGAATAATAGAGTTTGAAAAGCCTTAACAATGACTTCATCCAGCTCCAAGAGCCAGAGAGATGAAAGGAACTCTCCCAAAGCCATTCTTTCCTGTGGGAGGAACCTACTGCAGATCTGACAGCCCTGGGTCCTCATTTCCAGCTCCCTGTAGAAGCCTCTGTTCAGACTTCCCTCCTGCCTCTCAGACTCTGGACACGCCAGCCTGAGCTCATGGTGTATTTTGGTTCCCTGAGTGACTCTCCTTCCTACTGGTTCTGTTGATTGATCGGTGGCCCCCCGTTTCTGGCTTTAGCTTAGAAACACCAGTGTGATCCCAACCTGCAAAAGAGTAGAGTCTGAGGCCTGAAACCACCAGTACCTAGCTTCATGGACTTGAGAACATCTTTTAAATTTCCCTCATAATATAAAGATAATATTGCGCATCTCAGAGGGATTCTTGAAGACCACATGATAGACCTTTTTTTTTTTTTTGAGACAGTCTTGCTCTGTCTGCTCTGTCACCCCAGCTAGAATATAGTAGCATCATCACAGCTCACTTACAGCCTCAAACTCCTGGGCTCAAGCGATCCTCCTGCCTCAGCCTCCCGAGTAGCTGGGACTACGGGTGCACGCCACCATGCCCAGCTAATGTTTTCTGTTTTTAGTAGAGACTGGTTTCATTCTTGCTCAGGTAGGTCTTGAACTCTAGAGCTCAAGCGATCCTCCCGCCTGGGCTTCCCAGAGTGCTAGGATTATAGGTGTGAGCCACTGCACCCGGCCATGTGATAGAACTTTTTGTGGAAACCTGTCACGGTGCCTGGCTCAGGGGAGGTGCTCAATGTATTCGTTTACTTCTGTTTCTCTCCTCATATCTAATTTGTCATCATATCCCATCATGTTTCCCTTTGCAATCTAGCTCAGATTTAGGTGTCTTTCACACCCCTTTTCCTTCTCGTTCATATGCCAGTACTTGTTCCAACCTTCATCATCATCCCTCCCCCAGCTGATTGGCAACCCACCTAGAATCCTCCTGCCATTTTAATCCTCCCCAAACCCTTGTGTTCATCCCTCACTTCTCAGTTCCCATCCTGTCACATCCAGTCCACCTTTTCTACTTGGCTTGGACCTTTTATAATCTGCCCTTTGATACCTTGCTTAGGTTCTCCATCCTACCTGGAACTTTCTTGGATCACTCCAACCAATTCTGATTTTTACCTTTCTCTGACCATCTTTTGAGCTCTCCAGGCAGTTCCACACATTTTATCCCTTATTTATATAGTCAGTCCCCTAATTCTCTGTGGGAGCGTTAGGACCCTCTTGGGGGCATTCGTTTTCCGTGATGCTTAGCACCAGGGCAGGTGTGAGAGAAATGTTATGGCAAGTCAAAGGTCGGGGCAAGAGAAAAGATCCATCCCAGCCCTCCAATTAAATGTGAAGATCACTTGGACGTATCCAAATGCAGAAGGAAGGAGTCTGTTATGAAGGAAGTAGGTGAAAGATAGTGAGGGCCAGAGAGTGGAATAAGAGCCCTTCCAGAGGCAGAAGAGGAGGAGGGTCGGTGAGTCACATTCTGAGATGGGGACAGAGGAGGTGTGTAGCGGGAGGGATGAGGTGACGGTTGCTGCTTTGGGAGGCTGCAGTGGCTCCTGGACCAGTGGGAGAGGACACCTGGTCTCAGGCTTGTGAGGGAAATCAGAAATAGGGAAGTTGCCGTCACTGAAGCAAGGAAACTAGGAGAGTGAATTAGTGATTGAGTCTGAGCGATTGGGGCTACCCCAAAGGAATACTAGGTTTGAGTCAGAATTCGGGTGTCAAGCGAGCAGCTCCTAGATGGTGAGGTGACTTCTGGGGGGCATCGCTGGAATGTCCAGTGGAGCAGTTTCGTTCCCTTACTTTCATCTTTTTAATCATGGGAAGAACATTGGGATGGCGACCCTGCTAATAAGTGGTTGTGTGACCTGGGGGTTGGTGGGGTCACATCAAGATCCTTTCGGGGGAGGTGAAATGAGGACTCAGTTATCTCCAGTGGGCTCTCTGAGGTCATTTCATGTTGTTGTGTTCATAGTCCTGGGGTCAGCCAGACTCGAACCATTCAGAAGAATGAGCATAGCAAAATCTTGCCCTTGGACCGGAAATAGATGCTTTGACTGATCCTGGGGTCCCTGGAAATCCTCATCCTGGTGGGTCACGGGGTCAGTAACTAAACTCCTAGTGATCTTGTTTGCACATCCTCTGTACTGTCGTAGCTGTGAAGTGCTTCTCTGGTTTCCTGTTATACCTTCTCCCTGGGTTGTGAAGAAGTGACCCATATTTTCGGGGTTTTCTTAAATGTTACATTTGGCTTCAAAGCTCTGGAGGAAGATGTATTTCCTGGTTCTCTGGCCCATTGAAAGTTCTGTGATGATACTGGTACAGTGAAATGGAAATCCAAGGCTTTCCCTGTTAGTAACTTGGAGTGTTCAGAGGACCTGCACATAATTGCCCTCATGCTTGTTACCCAAGCAGAGCTCCCCCTGCAGTAGGGGACAGAGAGAGCCAGAGCCATTGACACGTGAGTCCAGGGGAGACCTCCACTGGACTGAGCCCAGGAACCTACCATCCACCAACTGATGATTAGTATCTGCCAATTTACCAGAAGAAAGCCTTAAATCTAACTGGGGAGCCAAGTCAGGCGCAGGGCAAAGTGAGTGGAACAGCAGAAAGTGCTATAGGAGCTCAGAGGCTGGTGGGGCCTTGCTAGGTCTGAGAAGGGTTGAGGCAAGAGTGAGCACACACTTGTTCACTTGGACACATGATTTCTAGTGTGGTTGGGAAACCTGCAAGTAATCAGGGAGTTAGGGACACAGGCTCATACTTCTCATCACTGTGGCGGAAAGAACAACTCGATGTGGCCAATTGACTTTTTCTATTATGGTAAACACTTTTTTTTCCCTTTAAAAATTTTGCGATTTGAAAAGAGTTTTTGCACATTCGTTCCACTTCTGATGAAATTTTAATTGTCTTATTTCCTTCTGAATTTAGAAGCTGATTCATAATGTACATGTGAACCCATGAATTTAACTCATTTAATACATAACCAAAGATATACAATCAAAAGATACATTTTGAGAGAATCAAGAAAGAAAAAGAAAAAGGAAAAATTGCAGGAAGAATCAAATCCTTAGTCTTGAGTAAATTGGGATATTGTTAAAATGAATGCTAAATATCACACTGAGTGTATAGCCATGAAAGTTGTATTCTCTTATTTTTCATAGCAGCTTTCTAGTTATCAAAATAAAAGGAATTAGGATTTAAATTCTTTTGGATTTTGCTGGAGTTTGTATTTATTTCGTATTCAAATAAACTTTTCATGAGGAAAGTTTGTTCACACACACACATGCACAAATGAATGAAACACAGTAGTCTGGATTTCTTTTTACCAGATTTTGACTTTGAAGTGAAATTCAGTTAAATTAGTTCATGAGTAATAGTCAATTATTGGTGTCTGTTGCTGCTTCACTTCCAGTGCTTTTGGTTTTTTGTCTCTGTTGTTTGTTTCTGTTTTTTGAAAGGGGTAAGCTACAGGGCTCAGGAGTGAGTTGGTTGTGAGAGACGCCATTTTAATAGTGTCAGGACTGGAGACAAACTTTTACCATCTCAGTGTTCAGGGAAAATGGCGTCCACATGTCTTTTCCAGGTTGACTGAGGCATACTTAGGGCACATTTGAATAGTCCCAGAGGCTGACAGAAGTTCCTCAGCTCTCAAACACAGTGTCAGCCCTGAGGGGTGACCGTCTCCCTGGTGTGATGCTGGGTCAGAAGAACAGGGCTGTTTTGCATAGTGACCTACCTGCTGTTGTTGCTGACTGTATTTCTTGTAGGTTCATTAATACGTACTGACTAGCATGTCTGCTCTAAGCATCTCATGTGTATTTTCTTGTGAAATCCTTGCAAAATCCCTCAGAGGTAGGTACAAAGAAGTTAAGTCAGCAGCCCAGAATTTTCAGATACAAGTGGTAGAGCTCTGGTTTCAAACCGTGGCAGGCTGGCTCTAGAACCCACCTCAATCTTGCAGACTATACAGGGGCCCTTTTTGCTGGAGATGAATGTATTTTAAAACAAGAGGGCAACTTGATGCCCTGCTTCTCCCTTCAGGGAGGTGCTTTGTAATCTTGAATGTGAATTTCTTATGCTACCAGTGCCTCCTAGGATATCTGCCATGTCATAGGTCCTATGTTTAATGTTTGTGGAATCAAACTGAACTGATACCCTAAGACAGTGTTTTAGATAATAAATACAAAATAGGGCAATTGTATGCAATGTTTGCTAGGTTACCTTAATTCAGGTGTATGACTGGGGTAGCTACTTTGTTTTGCAGCATTATACCAGGTAAGTAGGAGATAGATACCATGGAGGTAGAAGACGTAGTTCCCATAGCGTTGAGATGTCAACACAGTGGAGCCTCATACACATCAGCTTGGGAACAGTAAGCTGATGGTCCTGTGGGGATTGTGGTCTATGTAAATTCAAGGATCCAAAAGGTGAAGAGGTGATGAACATGCCGTGCTGTGGGCTCGGTGATACTCCCCTCTGCACGGTGGAATAAATGGTGGTAAAAGCAGAGCTTCCATTTCATATGAAATTTGAAAACAACATGAAAGGCAGAATCTAGAATGGAGAGCAACATGTAAGGCAGGAATTAAAGTTTCAATAAAATGCCACGTCGATCTCTGCAAGTGCTCCAGAGTTCATTTTGAGGAGTTTCTGAAAATGTTGATTCATTTTAATTTTGGAACAGCTGATATTTGGGGGAGTGGGTTAAGGGATGAAAACACGAAAGTCCTTTTTTTTTTTTTTAAAAAAAAAAAAACACACTATTTTCAAGCACTGTACTTCGGGGGCATGTAACAGTTACGAACCTATGGGGAAGAATGCAATATTTTTCTTCCTTTTGGGAAAGAACAGCATACTGAAGGATGATTGAAGCATTTGAAAAATGTAGCAGAAACACACACACACACACAAACACACGCATGCGCGTGCACACAGAGGCTTCAATACCTAGTTCCCTTTACCTCTCTTACCTTATTTTGTGGGCTATCCCGTCAGTCCCCTTTAGTCCTGGACACATCTGTCATGATGCGTCTCCAAGGACAATGCTCACAGCTGGGAGCTGTGATCGGCTTACACTCCCTGGCCTGTAAGTTCAGCACAATGTCAGGAGCACGTTTCTTCCTGAATCCCAGACATGAAAAGCTGCGATGCAATGTTTTTGATTGATGACTGTCAGAGAAGCTTAAAGAATTCAGTTTCACTGCCATCCTCTTTGTGACAGTAAAGGGACCTTCCTCTCCCGAAGATGGGGTGTCATTATTAAGTGTAAACGTCTTGCTCCCGCACAAAGAACTGCATCACGCAGGAAAGGCTGCAGAGGTGACCAACCTGCGTCCCACTCACACAGAAGAGGACGCGAAAACTGGTGAAGGAGGAGACGGCATTGTGGTCTCGCGCCTTGCTGCTGCTTGGCCTGGTCTCTTCGTTTACTTCATCCTGAAATACTTGCTGACTGCCTGCTGTGTGGGACTCATGTCTGCGCTTGTTCCTGCCCTTAGAGAGTTTATTGTTTCTCCGTGGGTGGGATGGGAAGTAAGGAAAAAGCAAACGTTCTGCCACAGAGTGGACACAGGAGTCAGGCAACTGTTGGGGAAAGGATGTGGAGGAGGGAGGGGTCTGAGTCCCAGAAGCAGGATTTTCCGAGGCTTCCTGGGGGAGACAGCTTTACAATCACACAATTTTCAGACTAAAAAGGAACTTCAGGGATCATGGTCCAACCTCATGATTTTATAGTGAAGGCAAATGGAAGGACAAACATTTGGGCTACCGTTTATTCAGCTCAGACAGGGTAGCTGCAATTCCACCGTTCCCAGAACAATCCATTTAGTCCATAAAGCGGTTAATTGCATTTATACACATCAGGAAACTGAGTTGCAGAGAGATGAAGTGACTTGTTTAAGGGCAATTAATGGAGTCAGTAATGCCGCCGGTGAGCCCAGAGTCTTTCAGATGCCAAAGCCCTTCTCTCAACTTCCTTCTTCCTCTCCTTCCTTCCTTCCTTCCTTCCTTCCTTCCACTGTCGGGAAAAACTGAATTGGATGATTAAAAAGCAATTTGTGGCCATCCTGTCTATCACACTCATCCATTTAGGTTATCTCTGCCTTTCATTTGTCTTTGAGCTGTTTTACAACTCTGTTAAGTTATAGAAAACTGATAGTCACGATTCCTGAACCTTCAACTCTCGATTATAGAAGATGCAAATTGTGTCTGGTGGGACGCAGTTGTAGATGCTGAGCAGTTTTGGACTTACCCAGAAAATGCATCTCAGCATTCCTGGTGGGCTTATAGACTCGTGTTCTTTGGTGTCTCCTTTGAACGTGCTGTGATAGCACACTGGCTCTGTAATTAAGGAATTCAGTAAAACCTTGGACATGTGTTCATTTTGTATTAATATTTGTTTAAGAGTCATATTCTACTTTAAAAATGATCTTTAGCATCACAACTATGCCTCCTAAAGTAAAGCTGGGTGGGGTTTAGAGGAATTTGGGTGGGGAGGGTGGGACGTCAGGACAGATGAAAAGGGGAAGGTGAGTCGAGGCAGTGTCTTTGCTTTTCTGTCTCCCCAGCCCCAGGTGCATTTCCCACTCTTCTCTGCCCTGCTCTAAGGCCAGGAGGCTCCTATCTGGGCAGGTGCTGGGAACACTGTTTCCTCTCCTTGCAGCCTCAGATGGGGGGCCGAGCACAGATTCCCACTGCTGCTGCTCCCAAGAAGTCCCATCCGCTGTTGGATCCTGTCACAGTCCCAGCCCACTCCTTGGCAAGTGATCCTTGCTTCACACTCGTTCTCTTCCTTGGCAGGACCCTGATGGAAACAGGCAGAAAACACATGGGTACGTGGTAGGGCCAGAGATGACGTGCGAGTATGGGCTGTCGTAATCCTGGAAGGGTTGGGGAGCCTTGAGACCAGGGTCAGGGATTGGCACTTAATTCGGAAGGTAAGAGGGGTGTTTGAAGTTACTCTTTTTTAATTCTTTCCCTCTCAAGAGAAGGAAATGGGTCACAGCTGTCCATTAGGAAGATTAATGTGACAGCAATTTATAAGATAAATTGGGATATAGAGAGATCAGAACGAGACTACAACTAAGAAGCCTATTAGGAGATGGTCACCATGGAGTTGGAGCAAGATCATTTGGGCCTAAATTTGGGCGATTAGTTGAGGGAATGCAAAGGAGCAGGGAGGTTTAAGGGACGCCGTGGAGGGAGGGTTTATGGGATTGGTAACTGATTAGGTGTAAGGAGAGCAAAAAGACACAGGTGAGCTTAGGAGGCTCAAAGAAATGTGGTGGTGTTAATTTGGAAATCAAGAGGGAGGGAAGGTTTTAGAGGGAGGCAATGAGATTTGTTTTGGACATATTTATTTTCAGGTATGTTATGGACTGAATTGTGTCCCCCTAAAAAGATACGTTGACATCCTTACCCCCAGGCCCTTAGAATATGACCTTGTTTGGAAATGGGGTCTTCACAGAGGTAATCAAGTTAAAGAGAGATCTTTAAGGTGGCCCCTGATCCCACATGACTGGTGTCCAGATACACACAGATGGAAGATGACATGAAGACACACAGGAAAAACACCTGTAAAGTTTGGAGATCTACCAGGAACAGATTTTCCTTCCCGCCCTTGGAAGGAACTAGCTCTGCCTTGAGCTCAGACTTCTGGCCTGCAGAACTGTGAGATAGTTCATTTCTGTTGTTTAAGCCATCCAGTCTGATGCTTTGTGATGGCAGCCCTAGGACACTAATTCACGGTGCAAAACTGCAAGTGTGGAGGATGGCCCTAAAGTGGCAGACTGGACACCGTGGATGTGACAGCAAAACCATGAAAATGGACGAGATGATTTGGAGAAGGAGCAGGTAGAGAGCTTGGCAGCAAAGGCTGAGAGGAAGGATCAAGGCGACCTCTGATGGGCCCATCAGAAATGCACCAGAGGTCTCTAGCAGGAAGTGGAAAGGAGACATCAGTCTGCAGGAGTCCCAAAAGTGAGAGGGTGGCTGTATGCAGAGGCATATGACATAGATCTTTGCGCATCCCATGTGCTGATGAAGAGGAAGAGAGAGGAGGTGGAAGCTTGAGAGGGAAGGAAGGGTAAAAGAAAGTTACGGATTCTTTTCTTTTTTTTGTCCTGGCAGAGACCATAATCTAAGGTTTTAGGGGTGGAGGGGGATGATGTAGCCAGGTCCTAGGTACAGGATGGGATAAAGACCCCCACCCCATACATGCCACCATTATTGGGCACATACCTAAGCTAATGCATCCCCTCCTTTTGCAGATACCTACTTACTTATTCCTTTACCTAATTTGAGAGCACATGCTATTTTCATTTGACTTTGGTTTAGCTTTGCATCATTTCATTTTCTGCTGGGGACCTTTTGATAAGTAATTACCATTAGAGCTCTCTAAAGCTTCATTGGTTCTGAGCTGGGCGTGTTTTGTTTGGATGTTGTGGGGTGTTGGTGATTAAATAATCCAGCTAGGCTTGAAGCAAGCATATCTCATTAGGACGAGTGGGAGAAGTTCATATTGCTGGTGGCTTTTTTTTTTTCATAGCTGCTGACTCAAAAAGACTATAGGGCTTATATAGGTAATTACAAACAATTTGTAGCAAATGGTCAACCTGGAAATAAATTGGAGTGATTTTCTGAAAGCTCAGGTCAGGGAAAAATATTGAAATATCTTAGGAAACAGAATAATTTTGCCGATAGAGACTACCCTTGGCTTTCCTACTATGAAAAATAGCTGGCTAAAGAAATTTCAGTACTTTTTCAGGAAATTAGCAAATTATATTTTCAGAGTTTTCCCTCCCTACATTTTTGTGAAATTGGCACTATACCGAACATATAATTTGTAGTTTGTAAAGCACTATTTTAAAAAAATTCTGAACAGTATGTCTATATAGCATTTAAGTGTGTAAATTCTACATTTGTCTCATACTTAAAGCCAGTGATTTAGAAGTAAAAGCTTTCAATAGATATATGCACTTAACAACAAAGCATGTATCTTAATCTCTTCAGTGCTCTGAATCAGTGCCCACACTTTCTTAAAAGAAATATGCCTTTGAGATGATGATTATTATAGGATTTGCTCAAAACTAGTGAAACCACATGCTTCCCATGCATCAAATACATGATTAAGACAAAAGTACGCCACCTTTTGCCCCTGTCAAATTAAATGCAGTACATCTTACCTTACTTAAATAATATATGTAATTTATATAAGTATATGCCAAATGTCAGTCAAGGTTATATATCCTGTAGCTTTTTAAAAACTTTCTTCAGCCAGTAATGTGCTGGGTGCAGTGTTCATCATCCTTCTCCTTGGTCTTGCCCAGTGTGGCCAGAGCTGCCAGCACCTTGCTCGACACACAGAGGCCCTTACAGTTTGAAGGTCAACGGTTCTACCTTTCCAGGTACTAGAGTAAATTTTAGCATGGGCCCAGACTCAAACTTACCAATCCATATATATCTAGGTCTCCCTTCTTAGAAAATGAAGTCACTCTTGTGCAAATGTTAAAGAGGATTTGAGAATCAAATGGAAGGAAGGTAGGGGTTGAACCAAATGATCTAGAGGCCTCTTTCTCTCTCCCCTGAGACTCCACTGTCTTTTCACCTGGGTCAGGTGCTTGTGGATGCTGGTCTGGACAAGGGGAGATGAGGGGGTTGGTAACAGTCTGGTGCAAACTGGAAGATGGGGAGATAGCTACCCAATTTGTTTATACAGAGTGTTAAGGAACTGCCGTATCTACTGCTGGTAGAACATTTTCTAGTTTCTATCCTGCTTGGGACATTTTCTACAGAACAGGATTTTGAGAATTTCACATAATTAGAAGCACAAGAAAAAATGGCATATGTTATAAGAAAAATCTTGCTCTGGACAGGCCTAAAACAAGGACCCGAATGTTGATAGGGAATGATTCCAACAATTCTGTACACCAGTTTCATGCAGTCACACAGTGGGGATCATTTCTTGGGCAAACTGAAGCCCCGAGTTTTGTAAGAGGGGCTATGTATGGAGATAACTCAGATGACTTATTAGGGTACAGGAATGGACTTTAAAATCTCAGTGTGAACAATGATAATGCCATTGCCCTCTAACATGAGTAATGGAGCAGACTAAAATCTGACCAAAACAGAATCTGGTAAATAAATCAAGGAGCAGGACTTGCACATGTTTGCATAAGGGAGAAAGTGAATAATGGCACCCTCTTTTGCTTGTTGCTCATACCATCAGGAGTCAAGAACTTTGAATAATTTAGCAATACAACTTGCAAGAAGAGCCCTGATATTGTAGATAAATGGAGTCTATTTTTAAGGTTAGATAAATTCAGACTGTTTTTATGGGCAGGGAAAAATTATTGCTGAAATGTTTTTGATAAGATTCTTACATGCCATAAACTGAAATACTGAGAGCAGAACAGTTTTTCACATGAGTGAGGTGGGGAGAAGAAAAACTACTATAAATTATAGGAGACTAAGGGTATGTTTTTATTGGAGTATTGAGTTAATAAGTTTTCAAGCATTCTTTTGTGTGTGTGTGTGTGTGTGTGTGTGTGTGTGTGTGTGTGTGTGAGACAGGGTCTCGCTCTGCCACCCAGGCTGGACTGCTGTGGTGCAATCACAGCTCACTGAAACCTTCAACTCCTGGGCTTACGTGACCCTCCTGCCTCATCCTCCCTTAGTGCTGGGATTACAGACATGAGCCACTGTGCCCAGCCCAAGCTTTCATTTTTATTTAGCTACAGAGTTGTCTTTGTGGTTGTTCCAGTTCATTGTGAACACTATAAATATTGGATGGTCCGTGTATTAGGATGATATTTTCACTGCACAGGGATACTATGAATGGCCTGGATAAGACCGCGATTCCCTGTGTATGTGTATTCCTTCTTTCAGCAAAAGTGTATTCACTACCTCCTGTGTGTCAGGTGTCTGTGGGGTGCTGAAGGCTTATCCTTAAAGCTTCATTTGTATTTTAAAATATTTCCATATAGTCACTACAGGAAAGAGCTGAAGCTAGAACCTGATGGCCAACCAGGTAAGATTTCCTTCAAGGTCTGTGTCAAATCAGTTCTACAATCTCTACATCCAGTCCACATTTTTCCATTTTATCCAAAAGGATACATTAATGATGGTGATCACATGTTGGCTGAAAGCTTATGTATTTGAATCTGTAGAAATACAAATTACATATAAAATTATGTTATTATTACTACCATTATCATTATTATTCTTAGCCTTTCCAAGTATCTATTATGTGCAAGGCATTCTGCTTCACTCCATGGACACAATGGGACATCTGAGACATAGTCCTTGCCCATGAGAAACTATTACCAACATTCATTTATTTGCCTTTTGTAGATTGTTTTTTTCCTGTTAAATCCTTCTTAAGTAACTTAAAAAAATTAAAAATTTGAAGTGTAGTATATAACATACACATAGTAAAGCACGCAAATCTTAAGTGTACAGCTTGATGAATTTTTGCGTGAACACAGTTGTGTAACTACAACTCAGATCAATGCATAGAATGTTACCAGCGCCTAGAAACCTCCCTTGTACTCTTTCCCAGTGGTTACCTGCCTTTCCAAAGGTCACCACCACACTGACTTGTAGAAAAATAGGTTAGTTCTGGCTGTTTTTGCACTTTATGTAAATGGAATAATTCAATGTGTACTCTTTTGTCTTCTGTTTCATATTATGTCTGTGAGATACATCCGTGTTGTTGTGTCTGATGATGACTCATTATTTGTTAGTGTTCTACACCAGTTTATCCATTCTGTTGGTAGACAATGAATTGTTTCTAGATTTTACTTAATACGAATAAAGCTGGTACTAATATTCTCAAATATTAAATATTTAAATGATCACCTGGAAGGTAAGTATATGTACATTTCTGTTGGTTGGACACCTGTGAGTAGAATTGCTCATGGGGGTTTACATTATGTTCAGCTTTCTGAACAGTTTTCCAAAGTGGTTGTGCCAGTTAATGCTCCCACCAGCAATACTTACTAAATGCTAGTTTCTAAAAAAAAAAAAATTAATCATTATGGTGGAGGTGTAGAGGTTATTCATTGTGATTTTAATTTGCACTTCACTGATGACTCATGATGTTGAATACCTTTTTGTATCTTTTCATGGCCATTGAGATACACTGTACTCTTTTGGGACATATCTTGGGACATATCAAGCTTTAGCCTGTTTTTGAAATTACATTGTCTTTATTAACTTGTTGAGAGTTTTTTTTTGTATGTTCTGTATATGAATCTTTTGTCAGATATGTCTACTGCAAATATCTTTCCTAACAGAGTTGCTTTTTCATTCTCTTGCTAGTGTTTTGTCGTTGAACAGAAGTTTTTCACTTTAATGGAGTCTAGTTTATCAGGTTTGTGCTTTTAGTATCTTCTTTGCCTGCCCAAAGGCTGTTCTCCCGTGTTATCGTCTAGAGCCTTTATCGTTTTAACTTTGATGTTTAGGTCTATGATCCTAGAATTGATTTTTTGTTTATAGTTTGAGGGAGAGGTCAGTCCCCTGCCTCCCATGAATGTCCAATTGATCCAGCACCAGTTATTTAAAAGACCACCCTTTCCCATCGCATTGCAGGTTACTTGTATAGTAACTCAGGTGACAGTAAGTGTGAGTATCTGTCACTGGACTCTATTTTATTTCATTTGTCTTTTCTTATTCCAATTCTATAACTTTTAAATTACTCTAGTTTTATATTGTCTTGCTATCTGTTGGTGTTCATCCTCTAACTTTGTTCTAGTTCTTGAAAATTGTCGTTGCTATTTTTGGCTCCTTTCATTTCGGTTTAAAATTTGAAATTAGCTTGTGAATTTCCAGAGAATAAACCACTGGAATTTTTAATGGGGTAGCTTCAAATCTATGAATCAATTTGGGAAGAATTAACATCTTTACAACATTAAGTTTTCCAATCTATGAACATAGTGTATCTTTCTGTTTATATTTATGTATTTTTAAAATTTTCTTGGTATTTACACTTAGTTTTCTATGAAAAGTTTTACCCATTATTTTTGGTTAGATTTATTCCTAGGCACTTGATGTTTATTGATGTTAATGCAAATTATATCTTTTAAAAATTGTTTCCTAGAATATAGAAATATCATTGACTTGACATACCAACTTGTATTTAGCAACCTGGTAAGTTCATGTATTAATTCTAATAGTTCATCTATAGACTCTTTTGGATTTTCTGTGGACCCAGTCATGTCATCTGTATATAATGACTGTTTTATTTCCTGCTTTCCTCTTTTCATTTCTTACTCTTGCCTCATTGCCCAGGAGCTTAGTGAATGCTAACTAGAAGACGTGATAGCAGATCTTTGATCCTTTGCCTCCATTTCAGGGAAAAGTTAGAGAATTTCGTCAAGGACTGTATGATGTTTGCTATAGATTGCTAAGAAGTTTTATTTTGTTTTTGTTGTTTTTAGTAGCTGAATTCTGCTTTGTGTCGGGAATCTTACCTTGTGCATATGCAGCTTAAAAATATATGAGTTTAAATCTATTATCTTAGCATTTGTTCAGTTAATGCAATGGACTGAATGTTTGTGTTCCCCCAAAATTCATTCATTGAAATCCTAATCCCCAATGTGCTGGTATTAGGAAGTGGGGCCATTGGAAGGTGACTTGGTCATGAGGTTCACGTGAAGCCCTCATGGATGGGATTAGTGCCCTTACAAAAGACACCCCAGAGAGTTCTCTTGCCCTCTTTTACCATGGGAGGAAACAATGAGAGGATGGCAAGCATTCTGCTACCTGGAAGAGGCCCTCATCAAAACCTCTGACCATGCTGGTACCCTGATCTCAGACTTCTAGCTCCTGGAACTGTGAGAAACAAATTCCTGTTGTTTATAAGCCACCCAGTCTATGAGATTTTGTTAGAGTAGCCTGAGCTAAGACTCAGGCTTTGTACTTCACTTTTTCACTTTTTGCATTTTCTTAGATTAATCAAGTATTTATTAACAGGTGAGTTATATGTTTTTTATTAGCTTGTGAGTTATATATTCTTTCATTACTCTTTAGTATGTACACCAGAGATTATAACATGTTTCCTTGATTTATTAGTGTCTGCCTTAAATGAGTACTTTTATATTTTTCTGGACAATGCAAGGATCTTATAACACTTTAATTTCATTTGTGTTCTCCTGCTTTTTGTGCTATTATGTTCATGTATTTTATTCTACATACACACACGCATTTAAACTCCACAAGACGACCTCCTCCCCTTCCTCCCTCCCTCCTTCCCTCCCTCCCTTCCTTCCTTCCTTCCTCCTTCTTTGACAGGGTCTTGTTCTGTCTCCCAGGCTGGAGTACAGTGGCATGATCGTAGCTCGTTGTAACCTGGAGCTTCTGGGCTCAAGCAATCCTTCTACCTTAGCCTCCCAAGTAGCTAGGACTATAGGTACATACCACCATACCTGGCTAGTTTTTTAAAAATTTTTTGGTAGAGAAGTTCACTATGTTGCTTAGGCTGGTCTTGAACTCCTGACCTCAAGTGATCCTCCTGCCTGGGCCTCCCAAAGTACTGGCATTACAGGCATGAGCCACCATGCCCAGCCTATTACTGTTCTTTTAGCAGTCAGTATGCATTTAGATTTCCTTGTATGTTATACTGTCTAGTGCCTTTCATTCCTTCCTGCATTGCTATGCTTACATCTGGGATCATTTTCCTGCTATCTGAAGATCTCCCTTAGGATTTCTTTTATCATGGGATTATTGACAGTAAGTTCTCTTAGTTTTTGTATGAAAACATCTGTATTTCTCCTTGTCTGCACATGGAATTGGCAGCCGATGTTTTTTCTGTCTCCCGGCAATTCTGGCTTCCATTATTTCTCTTTGAAAGGTCAGCTTTAAGTCTTATTGTTTTCATTTAAAGGCGATGTTTTCCTTTTCTTTATCCTGTTTGGGGTTCGTAGAGCATCTTGAATCTGTGGCTTGATATTGTTCATCCATTTTGGAAAATCTTTGGTCAATATTTCTTCAAACATTTTCTCTCTTCCTTCATTTTGGGATTCCAGTTATATATGTTTTGTGTCTTTTCACCATTTCTCTTTTACATTCTTTTCAGTATTTTTATTCCTTTTTTTCTTCTAGTACTTCAGTCTGCATATTTCCCACTGACCTTTTTGCCAGTTCACAAATCTTCTCTTTTGCTTGGTCCAGTCGGCTGGTAAGCCCGTCTATTAAATTCTTAAATTTTCAGTTGTTTTTTTAATAATAGGATTTGCATTTGATTCTTTTTCCAGATTCAGATTCTCTTCTGATATTCTTCCTCTAGATTTGTTTCTATTGTCTTTTTTTTCCTCTTGGTTTTCAGATATTTGGTCTTATTTTCTGCTGTGAATGGTATTTTTAAATTTACTGGACATCACTGCCACCATCCCTCATCCCTGGCAGCCACAATTCTGTTCTCCATCATTACAATTTTGTCATTTTGAGAATGTTACATAGAATGATATGGCATGGGACCTTTGAAATTGACACTTTTCACTCAGCAAAATGCCCTTTTCATGCTATCAGTGTCCCACATTTTGTTTACTCAACCAAGGTGGCAGGACACTTTGGTTGTTTTCAGTTTTTGACTATTGTAGTTAAAACAGCCATGAATAATCTTACATAGGAATTTATGAAGAAATAAGTTTTTATTTCTCTGGGATAAATACCCAGGAATATGTTTTGTGGGTTCTGTGGTAAGTATATGTTTAGTTTTTACAGAACTGCTGAACTGTTTTCCAGAGTGGCTGCACTGTTTTCCATTACTCCAGCAATGCGTGAGAGATCCAGTTTCTGCACATCCTTGCCAGCATTTGGTATCGTCACTATTTCTAAATTTTAGCTGTTTTGCTAGGTGTGTAGTGATTATCTCATCATGGTACTAATTTGCATTTCCCTAATTGTTAGTAATGTTAAACATCTTTTCATGCATTTATTTGCCATCTGTGTAATTCTTTTTAGTTAAATCTCTCTTTGTATCTTTTGCCCATCTTCTAAATGAACTTCTTTTTTCACTGTTGAGTTCTGAAAATTCTTTATCAGTTTTAGATATGAGTCCTTTATCAGATATGTGGTTTGCAAATGTTTTCTCCCAGTCTATAGCTCGTCTTTGTTCCCCTCTTAACAATGTTTTACAAAACAAAAGTTTTAAATTTTGATGAAGTACAATTTATTGATATTTTTCTTTTATGTGTTATGCTTCTGATATCATGCCTAAGAACTCGTCACTAAGCCCTTGGTCTTGAATATTTTCTCCTATGCTTTATTCTAAATGTTTTGTAGTTTTATGTTTTACATTTCTGATCTAGTTTGAGATAATTTTTATCTAAGGTATGAGACTTAGGTTGAACTCTATTTTTTGCTTATCGATCTCCAATTACTCCAGCAGCATTTGTTGGAAAGACTACCATTCCTCCATTGAATTGCTTTTGTACTTTTGTAAAATATTGTCTGGCCATACTTATGCAGGGCTACCCTGGGTTCTCTGCTATTTCATTCATCTGTGTGTCTCTGTCCACCAATACCACACAGGTTTGAGTACTGTAGCTGCATACCTTTTTAAATTGGGTAGAGTGTTGTTGCCCATTTTATTCCTCTTTTTGCAAAATTGCTTTACCGTTTTCTTGTATTTCTATATAAAATTTAAAATATGCTTGTCTAAATCTAAAAATATTTCACTGGGATCTTGATAAGAATTGCAGTAAACCTGTATATCAATTTGGGGTAGATTGGCATCTTTATTATATTCAGTCTTCCAATCCATGGACGCTGTACCAGGTGTCTTTGATTTGGCTTACTGTGGCATCGTGGAAGGGATCTTCTGACTAAACTCTCTTCTGTTAACATCCTGTGCTTTATTCATGGCATCCTATTTCCCTATTTCCTTTAGCTGAGTTTTTTTTTAACCGGCAAACGTTGTTGTAATTGCACATCATTTCTCTTTGATAATGACAATGAATCTCCATTGCATTGTACTTATGGAATTTGTGGTATAATTAATGATGCCATATAATTAAGTCACTAACAAATTCAAGATGACGTGCCTTGATGTATCCAAAACTTTGAATTTTTTGGCTAAGAACTGTACCTATTTTTAGAACTTTTCACTTTCTTACCATGTTAATCTCAGTCAACAGATAGCATTAGTGCTTTCCTTTCTTTCTGGGGCTGTTTTCCACAGAGAAACAAAGTTTGTTTTTTTAAACACTTCTTGAAACCAAGTGTATACAATATGGTGATTACACAGTAAAGCCACACTGACGTGCTGAGACTGGGTCGTTGGTTGGGTCTCACTTATCAATAGGCAAGAATACTAGTTTTGTAGGTCATGAATCTTTGGCCTGGTTCAAGAACAGCTGCAATTGCTGTCTTGCACACTTTTACTATGATAGACAAGATCGTGTTGGCTGTCCATCTGTCCCTTGCCAGTGTGGCCATTTGTTTCAATACATTCTGTTTCAGTCTGCAGTTTCATGTTTTCATTGGTGGATGGATGTTTTCTATTCCTGGGATTTTAAAAAAAACTTTCCCATTTGTTCATTTAGTTTCACCTGCCCTGTATTCTTCTTATTATGATGTCCTTGACTTTTGCAAAAATGGGTTTGGGTATGAAAATTTCTTTAAGAAAGTCCCTGCTTTGTTATGATTGAAGCAGATATGTAAATTAATTCTTATTCACCACAATTCATTTTTACTTTGAGGTTTAAGTGGTTTCCCTGCCTCTGTTTTCTGGCTTTTGATGTATAAAATGAACTTCCCATTACTGGTTTCAGATCTCCCTGTACTGTGGCCTTTTCTTGCAACCTGCTCCTAGGTGAGCTAGTTGAGAAAAAATACATACAATAGAGACATTGTACTAGGACAAAATCTCCTATATCTCTTAACATTTGGCATAATTGTAGCAACTCCAGGAGAACTCCCTTTTTCAGAAAAGAGGTTACCAAAGTAAGAAAAGTCTAATGATGGTTGGAGGAAAATAGTTCATTAGGACATTATGATCTCTTGAGCTGCTAATTTTTAAAAAATGAAATTAAAATCTGCTCATTGTAAGTTGCTCTGGAGGAGCGTTGGTGAATGTATTCTAGGCCCTAGAAAAATCCATATAATGAATTGCAGCTTAATGCTGTTTACTGATAATCGGGCTATATTTTGTGATGATAAGAGAAAGTAGGGAAGGCTAATGGAACCACTCAGAGGTTTAGCACTAGACCTTAAAGGGAGAGAGTTTAAAAGGGTACTTTTTAAATGTGTACTGATATATAAATTGACTTCTTTAGGGATTTAATCATTTTAATATTATTTATTATCTGGTTTAAGTAATACATTTCAAAATAGCAAAGCAACTTGGACATTTATAGCTCATACGATGGGTACAGAGAAGACTTTTGTGCTGGAATTAATAATTAATGTCTGTCATCCTGATGACTAAAAGTAGTCCACAAAAATCAGGAATGTTTATATAACATTTAAGAGAGAAATATTTTCCAAGGAAAATGCTTGATGATTTTTTTTTATCAGTTAATGGTGCTGCCTTTCACAATTTTTAAAAACCTAAGTGAAGTACTGAATTATCAGGACTGAACAATTTCCTTCAATATTTGGGCAAAGTCCTTTTTTTTCTTTTCCTTCTAACGGATATCAGGCAAGAAGCGTTTGGACTTCTTTTTTATGATGTTTTATTTTCAAAATTATTTACTTCAGCTTATTGTTATTAGGCTGTTTCTCAAGAAATATGTTTTACTATATTATTTTTCACTTTAATACTGGTTTTCCCTAACCATTGCATTTTATTAGAAAGTTTTTCTTAAAAACTTAATGTTTGAAATGAAACGCACACGGGTGTGGCATGATGTCAATAAACATTTTCCTTTATGCTTCTCACCCTGAGTTTTTAATTGTTTTCCATTGCTCATCAGATTATTATAAAACTCATCACTCAGTCCAATTAAGCTGCTGGGGGATGTTTTGATATATTTATGTTTGTGGTTAACATTTTACCTTTCCATTTTTTTATGTTTCTCTCTTGCGTGCCGACTTGAAGCAGAATTGGCAGCGTGTTCTGGTCATCAGTCAAGAGCAAATCCCCCTAGTGAGTTACAGCAGCAGGAGATAGAGTCCTGGCCCTTGAGGATCTTACGATTCAGGGGCAGAGAGAAAGCTGGCTCCCTGATAATGTTAATTTGGGGTGTGATCGATGCCAGGAGATGGTGCAGCTTTTGAGGTCAGTTGGAGTTTAGGAAATTCCACTTTCCAGGGGTCAGGGTGGACTTCCAGGCATTCAGTGGATGGGCAGAGAGATGAGAGAGAGACAGGTGAGGGGAATACTCCTAGCAAAGGAACAGAGACCAGGAGACGTGAGCTGGGCGGGGGAGCCAGGGTCCCTCAGTTTATCAGGGCACCAACCCGCAAGGGGGGAGTGAATGCCAAAGGGAGCTGTCACAGCCTTCTAGGGTATCGGTTTCAAAGCTGCTTTCGGTAAGCAAAAAAATATATTTGGAGACTTGTATTTAATCTTTAACAAAGTGGTAGAGGTTTCGGCCTTTTCTTTTTAGTGTGTGTCAGAGGATTTTAATCTAAAAATATTTAAAAATACTCACTACTTAGTATAACTGATGCTCCAGGAAGATGTAGCACATTTGCCTTGTGTCTTATTTCTGCCTTCACCCTACTGCACATCAAAATAGACATTTCAGGGCCTACAGGAGAGGATCTACGAAGAGGATCTTTGTGAAGAGCTAAAGGCGAAACCTGAATGTCATTTTAAGGATTTTGGATTTTATTGTGGAGTCTTCAGTTGATTGGCTATTTAACAAACATTTACCGAATGCCTGATTTGTGGTCTATGTTGAGAGTACAAGTAGGGTTCCTACTTTGGAGGGGCCCCTACTGTGAGCAGGCAAGTCGGGCTGTGTCAGTTAGACAAATCCAGCCACAGCGTGGAACATGGGTAGTGAGAGTGGGCAAGGCCAGAGACGAGCCTCGTGAGAGAAAGTGGGACCATGTAGGAGGTGATTGCTGTGGTCTATATTTGCAATAAGCAGTGTCAAGCCTTGCTGTTCAATATGGTAGCCACTGGCCACGTGTGGCCGTTGAACACTTGAAACGTGGCTCGCCCGAGTAGAGATATGCTGTATGTGTAAGATACATACCAGATTTCAAAGACCTGGCATGGCAAAAAGGATGGAGAATATTAATTTCCATTAATGATTTTTTGATATTGATTACATGTTGAGATAATATTTCAGACATACTAGATTTTATATAAAATATTATATGGGTTAGAATTAATTTCACTTTTTTCTTTTTACCTTTTTTTAATGTGACTATGAGAAGATTTGAACTTTTATGCGTAGCTTGTGTTATGGTCCATTGGACAGCACTGCCCTCAACTGTGTGCTGGCTGTGGGAAGGGAAAGAAAAAGATGGGTCCTTGGGAGGAAGACGTGGCAGTGGTAGGAGACCATGGGCAGAGGCTGCTTTACACCACTGAGACTGAGGCCTCCAGCAGGATTCGCCACGAGGTTATTTGCATTCATTGAAAGTCACCTGCTTTGGTCTTTCTGCACAACCTGTTTCAAATGTTCTGCCTTTGCCACACCCTCCCCCAGCCCAGACGTACGTGTGATGTTATTTTGATTAGTCACGCGCCATGGGTAGAATGCGCATTATAGTGCCACATCGGCTGTGACATGCATACACCCAAGGTGGCCCTTTGGTTTGGCCCTTTCTTGCCCTGTAATAGGGTCTGGCCCCAGCCTGGACACTGAGGGTCAGGGGAGACCGGTCCACCGATGACTCAAGAGCGCTCACATTTGTGTGCCTGGAACTATTGTCATGTTATTAATAGACAGAGGGACATCCCTGGGAAGAGATGATTTGCAGGTTAGGATGATGAGTCATAGGTTTTTAAGCTGGTATATGTCAAGGTAGAAATAGTGAATATGCAGCTGGAGTTGTGACGCTGGGCCTTGGAAGAGGGGTCAGGGCTGATGGCACACATTCGGGAGCCGTGTTCATAGAGGGAACGAAGTGTGGGCACCAGGCTGTTGTTAGGAGGGCAGAGACGCAAGCACTGAGCCCAGTGTAGTTTAGGTTTTATGCTTGGATGTCAGAGCCGTGAATTTAAAATCGGAGGCTCTAAGCAAAATTTTGGAAAGCCTGTTTCGCAGTTCTGCTTATGCAGGATTTTCCACCTCTTTTGCCCTGTTTTTATTTTCCCCTACATTTAGAGGAGAAAAAGATTCGAGAAGAAAATTTGTGGGAAAGAATGTCAGCAGAGGCCTGAGCCACAGACTTGGTGTAACTGTGTTTGCTTCAGGTCAGGGTCCACGGGCTTGTGCTCCTCAGTCTCCTGGTGGGGACACCCAGGGCCCACGCTTCAGGGAGGGACAGCAAGTTCTAAAGGGACAACTGAGATCCACAAGAGGTCCCTCTCTTGCTTTATATATATGTACATGTACAAATACACCCCCACATATATGTGTGTGATATAAATGTTTGGAGTTCGTTATTAGATAAAATTCCTCACAGCAGGTTAGAAATTTCTCATGAATTTCTGTTCAAGACAGATGTCACCTATGTGGTACATCTCTCTCTCTTACACACACCCATCTTGGTATCCCACCCCAGTGGCGCATCCAGATTGAAAGATGGTTTTATTGGCTTTTAAACTGGAAACTTGCACTTCCTGGAAGACCGCCCTAGTTTCTATGGGTAGGAGGCAGCTATCTGAGGTCTAAAGATACAAAACATTTACTCCTGAAAAGCCATCCGTTTCTCCCGGGCTCCGCCTCCTGCCTGCGCTCCTTGAACTCTTCTTCCTTGCGGTGGTGAACTTCACCAGGCACGGGATGCAGATGATCTCCGGAAGGCAGGCGATACTGGCACCTTCACGAGGGGGAAAGTTGATGGCTCCAAGATCACTGAACTTCTAACGGGGAGAAGGACACGGGGGCAAAGACTTCTTTAGAGGTGAAGCTTTCAGTCCTAGTGACATGCTGTGTTTGCGGGGTCCCCAGCGGGAGTCTTGCTTTGCTGTGATCAGGTGTGGATATGCCTTAGCTGATTAAATTAGTACCTGACATTATTGAGCGATGACTAGGTCCCATTGTCAGCAGTTTTCATGTATTAACTCATTGACTCCTCACAAGACCACATGAGGCATATACTCTTATTATCCCCATTTTAACTGAGGCGCAGGGAGGTTAAACCACACAGCTTGTCATTTTGAGCCAACATTCAAAACCTGTATCAGACGGAGCCTGTGCACTAACCGCTACCCTATGCTGCTGTTAAGACATAGGTCGTTTATAGGAAGCCGTGGATGGACAAAGCTGCTAAATTCTAATGGTCTAGATGTGAAGTATTAAAATTGTTATTGTCAGTGCACCTTCGTATTGATTTTTTGGTGCAGCTTTCATGCACTGTCACACTATCTTTGTGGAATTAAAACCCCTGTATTATGCTTCTTCAATTAGGAAAGAAAAATTATGTTAATATGTATATATGATCTGAAAGAAAGAACTGTTGCTTATAGCTGGGCAACCCTTCTGCAATCCTCTAGCGTTTCCAAGTTCCCAGTACCATAAGGTTGACCCACCAAGTGCTTGACTAAGCAGATGTGTGTGGGCAGAGCGCTTGGTAGCTTCTCTGTAAGTTTCTTCTGTATGTAACAAGTGTTGAATTGGACCCTGCTATTGTTAAGGTTCTTTAAGGAGTTTAACAGGGAAAGTTTGTAAATTATGCAATTTACATGTGAAATACACATTTTCATCCACACCTGCAGTGTGTCAGGTGATGTTAATTCTTTCATCTCCTTGCTATTCTTGTAAAATAGTAGAGAAATCATGGAAGCCTGAATAATGTCTAGTTTTTATGAGATGAAGACTTGGATGTTTTGAACAGTTTTCCACATGACTTACCTTCTGGAAGCACTTACATTCCTTTCTTTTTTATGAATGTTTATAGTGACTTGTAGGCCATTCAGAATTACAGCCTGGTCCTACATCCAGCCTGCAGGAGGGGCCCATTTTTGCCACGAGTCCTCACTCAGAAGTTACAGATAGTCATCAACAGTTACCTTTGCAGAATTCATTTATTTGGGAACTGGGGAGCGGGAGGAAGAAACAGCCAAAATGATCCCTGGCAGTTTGGTGCATGCTTTGAAGTTAGTAATAAAATTCCTCACGACCATGTAGAAATTTCCTGATGAATTTATGTTCCAGCCGTGGCAGTTGGGAAGCCAACAATCAGATGACAAGTCCTTGGAATCCTGGGATCCGGTATGTGCTCGGCGGTGCTCATGCCATGCTGTTCTCAGGGCCAACCAATTAGCCCTCTCTTGGCGATTCCAGCCTTTCTCTCTGTGATGTCGCCCAGAAACAAAACCCAAGTGTGGAAGGCCTAAGGTCTTTCTTGATAAATCGCAGAATGCCTCCTCATGCCACAGCCTTCCCTCTCCTCTGCTTGCACTGGTGTGTGAGCTCGTGCCCAGATGGTTCAGTGGGGACGTGAATTGGGGAGGGAAGGCTGTCAGTGTCTTGCTGGGGAGGAAGAGGGGGCTGTTGAGCTGTTTACAAACACCCGCAGGTCTTCCCTTTCGCAGACAGCAAAGCACAACACCCTCAACTCTGCTTCTCCATTCCCTGTTCTAACGCGCTGGGTACAGCAGTGGTTTATTCACTCACTGCCTCCCATGTCCTTGGCCTCTGCACTCTCGAAATAGCTCTCTGAAAGATGACCAGCGAGCTCTCAAATGCTTTTCCTCTCAGCATTCCTCCCCTTGAACCTCCCTAGAAGATGTTGGACTTTTGCCCACTCGGGCCTCACAATCCAGTGTGTTTTTTGCACTCATAGCACATCTCTGTGTGGACCAGCCGTGTGACAACCACACTGGACAGGGTGGCTCTGGACAGTGACTATTTCATGACCACCCTGATTCTCCTTTGGCTTCTCTTGGTTCTCCCGCTGCCCAAATGGGAATGCCTCCAGAGTTGGACACTCTGCCCTCTGTTACCTGCCCACACGTTCTCCCCTTGAAAGATCCCATGCACGGCAACACCACCAGCTCACTGGGGCAAGGACATGACCCCACCGCCTCACCCGTGTGTCCGCGTGGACACCCCATAGTAGCTTGGAGCTAGCTTACCTTAAATCGGATTCATCCATAGAAAGCTGGCTTCTCTGCTTTCATCCATGATTCTTTTATTCATTGCTTTCTAATGTTATCTCTAATTTTATGAAGCAGTTGAGAAGGCAGTCAGGCCAGGTAAGCAAAAATCTGTGACTACGAAGACCCATGAGCTTGAATTATTGTGGAAATTGAATGGCACTTGTGAGAAAGCCCGGCATATTTGATGATGGGCATAATTCTTGCAGGCGGCAAGGTGACTAGGCATGCACAGCTATTTATTTGCGAACATTAAGGCGGTTATTGCTTTAATTCATGGGCAGAGCAAGCATTTTGGGTAGCAGATGGAAAAGCAGGGGAGGGGTAGCCTGTGGCTCTCAGCCTCCTCCCTGCTGAGGGGAGGAGTTGATGCTTTGCTTCCTTCGTCCCTCGCCCCAGTTCTGTTCCCGGAGCTGGTCTTGCAGTTCCTCGACACCTTCGCTGTTCCCGGTTTGGCTGCTTAGGGAATGGTGCCTCACTTCTGCTCAGGCATTTCCTGAATGTGCCAGTGCCTTTTAAGTTCTCTAGAAGGACAATTAAATTAAAAGCTGATTTGCGGCTCAATATAAGCTGATGTTAACTGCTGATTTCACCCTCTGCACCCATGCAGGAAGCACGAAAGGAGCCTGCCGGAAGGGCCAGGGCTGGCCCTTTTGCGCACTGTGGTCTCAGCCCAAAATAACCTTGTCAACAGAGCGGTGTCCCCCAGATGCTGCAGAGTGACAGGGAAGCACGAATCCACACTGCCTGTTTGCAGTCATTCTTTGCTATTTCGAAAGTTGGTATTTCATTGAGTTTTTTTTTTTTTTTTTATTTCAGCAAATTATGGGTGTACATATGTTTAGGTTACGTGTGCTGCCCTTGGTTCCCCCCCCTCATTGAGTTTTCTTTTGGTAAAAACTACTCAAGGGCGTTACTGTCATTTATGTTCATTTTTTTAGCATGATTTGTGAAATTTGAAGTATAACAGGTTATATTTGCATCTGTCTATGGGCTTGCATAGCAGAGAGCATGCAATTAATATCAATTTCAAAATGGATGCTAGGGATATTAGGATTTTGTTTATAGTGACTTACTATTTTTTTCCTAATAGAATTATTTTAGAAAACTTTGACCATCTCAGTTACAGGGAAGGAGCTGTGGCTTGGTGAAAAGAATAGGGCTTTGGAGTCAGAAATATCTGGGTCCAATTCTTGGTTCCACTATTGGAAAAGTTACTTTCACCTCTTCCCTTTTGCATAAAATAAAATCTACCCCATCAAATAAAATTCTTTGAACATTTTTTTTAATTTATTAGTTTCTTTAGTGATGAGGTCTTACTATGTTGCCCAGGCATGTCTTCATTTTACCTTAATTACTTCTTTTTTTTCTTTCTTTTTGAGACAGGTTTGGTGTGTTGCCCAGGCCAGAGTGCAGTGGTGCGATCATGGCTCACTGCAACCTTGAACTGCTGGGCTCAAGAGATCCTTCTGCCTCCCCGAGTAACTGGGACTACAGACATGCACCACTGTGCCCAGCTAACTTTTCTATTTTTGGTAGAATGGGGTCTTGCTATGTTGCTCAGGCTGGTCTCAAACTCCTGGCCTCAAGTGATCCTCTCTCCTTGGCCTCCCAAAGAGCTAGAGTTACAGGCATGAGCCACCACACCTGGCCCTTAATTACCTCTTTAAAGGCCCTGTCTCCCAAATACGGTCACATTCTGGGTACTGGGGGTTAGGGCTTCAACATATGACTTTTGCGGAGGTTTGGGGGGCGGTGCACAATTCAGTCTATAACCCTTTCCGTCTCACTGGTCAAGATTTTTGAAGAATATTTTCCAGGCCACTGACCTTGCAAAAACAATTCTCGACTTGCAGATGTGAAAGATGGGAGGACCCTTCTACATTAAAGCTCTGATTCCCTGCAGGAGGGACTGCTTTCGGGAAAACTTTCCAAATTGCTGAATTTCTCTTCTTCCCTCCCTAGCTGCTGTTGCTTCCAGACGGCACCTGAACCAGCATCTGGGCCGAGAGAATAGTGTCCTGACCGTTCTTCATTCACTGGGCTTGGTTTTCTCCGTGTGTATTCGCAGCAACTCCGTCACATTTTCTTCTCTTTCCAAGTTCAATTCCAGGTTTAAGACATACTGCTCATTTTGCTTTTCTTTGCTGTTGCTGCTTTTTTTTCTTCTTCTTCTTCTTTTTTTTTGCTAACCTGGTTACCTACCAGTGATGAATCATCTGATATTTTGTAGTCTAGCAAAGTCAGGATAAAAAAATGTAAATGTTTTTATTTAAATGGAGATGCAAAATGTGAGAAGTGTAATGAGTAATGATTCACTCTTCAAGCACCACTCGTGGAGGTAGATTTATTCCTAATCCCAGATGCACCAAGACACATTTTTCTTTTTCTTTTCAGCCCAGCGGAGGTGTCAGTAAGCAGAAAATGGCATTCACGTACCTCGTTAGAAGCCAAGTGCACGGAAGGTGAACTGGCTGGATCTCACCACATTCTCAAATGTGAGATGTGGACAGAACTGATGTCCCTCTCGGCGTCTGGGTGGCCATCCTGGCCTTCTCTTCCCACATTCCTCCTTTCACAATGGGCTTGGAAGTGTTTTTAAAATGAGACTTCATAAAATTTGAGAAAGTCTCCATTTAGTTTTATGTGGCTTTCATCTCAGAAAGTCTTCTCATTATTTAGCATAGAGACAACATTGTAGATTACTTTAAAAAGACAGTATTCCCTATTATTTCTCTGTGAATGCTGGATTAAGTCAGTGGTATTTGTGCCACCAATTTGGCAGCTTCTGGCACCAGCTGAGAATTGTGCCCCGTAACACCTGCAAAGTTAGAAGTGAAATGATGGCTACACTTGCCATGTCTGCCTTTCAGAGAATACTGGAAATTAATGTAAATAGATGGAAGACAGGACACTGAATTTACTCCTCCTCCCAACCCCAAGCTGCTTGGGACTAGCCATTGGTAAAGGTGTACCTGGCATACATGCTTAGTATGTTTGCATTTGTGGATTGGCGGTCTTTGGTGTGCGTGCAAAATGCAGATGGCTAGTGAAGTCCTGGCCATGGCCACGCTCCCCGGATCTTAGTGCCTGACCAGGAGAGATAGGAAGCTAGTGCTTGTCCTTTTCTTTCCTTTTTGTGCTTTCCTTGCAAAACCACACCGTATTTACAGCTTTCTTCAACAAATGTGTATTGGACGCCTCCTGGAAGTTGGGCACTGGAATAAATGCTTTTCATACTTGTCACCTCAAACTCCTGCGATATAAGACAGAACAAAATAAGAAATAAAAACTGGGGGCATTGGTTATACATGACTTTTCCGAGGTTGCTAATCTACAGTTTATCATTGTTTCCTGTTTGGGATTCATTACTTGATAAAAGATTAAACTAGGGACTCAAATTAGCCTGCATTGGTTTTATGTTGTAGAAAATATTTGAAGGGTATAAGGTAAGTGTTCTAACCACAAAGTTCATTCTTTGTGGCCTGCTTCGGGGGTAGGTAACACTCTCCCCTAGTACTTAGACAGGTTTAGATTAAGCTGCCATGTGAAGGATACAAGATATGGCTCGTGATATCTTGCCTTCAACAGAGGTTACAGGATAGTATTCTTAGGGACAGCATTTTATTGCATTTCAGTTGAGTGTCTCTATGACTTACAAAGCCAAAATAACCCTTTCTTGCCTGAGTTTCCACTGTAACAGGAAAAGCCTTTTCTATTCCCGAATAACAAGCCAAACCCATATGAGTCCCATGAATTAAATGAGTCCTTGGATTAAAAAATATCCCCAAACTCATGGAGAGGCACCCTCTGGTTTTCTGCCCTTTCTACCTGCTGACTCTCACTTTTTAAGTATCTCAGACCTCCCAGGAGATCTCTGCTAATTACATTCATTTCATCTGCCTCCAACTTAACCCATTCCCACCTGAGGGTAACTGTATTCCATAGTGGATCTCAGACTAGTTTTTCTGAGATGTAGATGAAGAAAGCCAATGTCTCTTAATAGGTAGGCATGTTTGCGTATAAGCAAAGCCTTTTCTTCCCATTCCTTTAATTGCCAGATTTTAAAATGCATTTCCAACTAAGATAGTGTTGTAAAAAAGAATCACCGTTTCTTTCTATATGCTGTTCATGCCTTTTGAGTACAATTATTATTGGAAATCATTTCTTGTTCAGTCTAGTACTAGTTCAGATATGTCCCTAAGGAGTAGTGAGTCAGTGAGAAGTAACCAAAAAGCCACACCAGTTTAAAGAACGAAGCTACTGAGAGTGCATTAAACTAAAATGTATCTTGTCAGGTTTATCTGTGATCTCACATTTTATCACTAACATCCCTCAAGGGCTGCAGTGAAATCCACACTACTTTCAGCAAACAGAATTATGTGCTGTCTTGTTAAGACATATGACAAGTTAAACAGTCTAAAATAGTTTAGAAAAATAATTCATGTTCTTTGAAGCCAGTCCCAGTGTATCCCACCTGATGTTGAAATGCATAATGCTCATATAAAACTTTAGTTGGTGAGAGTATATAATGAAATTTTTAAGTAATCTTTGGTATTTTAGACGATTATTCTTAATCGGATAGTCTGCAGAGATGAGTTTATAAGGTTGATGTGGTAGACAGAATATTGGCCTCCCAAAGATGTCCACGTCCTAATCCCTGGAACCTGTGAATATGTCACCTTACATGGCAAAAGGGACTTCGCAGATGGGAGGATCTTGAGATGGGAAGATTATCCTGGGTTATCTGGGTGGGCCCAGATGATCAGAAGGGTCCTTATATGAGGGAGGCAGGGGATTCCGAGTCAGAGGAGATGTGACGATGGAAGCCGAGGTCAGAGAGAGAGATTTGAAGATGCCACACTGGTGGAGGAAGGCCAGGAACCAACAGATTTTCCCCCTAGAGTCTCCAGAAGGAATGCAGATCTGCAGACCCATTTTAGACTTCTGACCTTCAAACTTGTAAGATAATAAATTTGCCTTGTTTTAAGCCATTATGTGTGTAGTAATTCGTTACAGCAGCAACAGGAAATGAATACAGTTGGCTATGGAAGAATCACATTTTGACAGGCACATTTAGTGCAATCTGCCTGAATGGTTTCAGGCTTTATGTACCCTGGGTTATAAATGACCAAATGTCCTCTCTGATCTCCAAATGAAGTGTAGTCCAGAATTTGAGTTTTGAATGTGAAAAAATTTCAATTGCAGAAAGCCTCATGGAGAGGCTTTTTTTTACTTGGCCAAATGTTTCAAGGGGAGGCCTGTTCTGATAAAGAAAGTCGGTGTGAAACTGAAAGGTTCAAGAGCTACTGCATCACACTTGCAATGGACCTGAGAGCATCACCACGTGTGCATTGCAGAATCTAGTAATTTTGTAGTAAATTAAACCAGTTAAATAAAGATTATGTACTTGTGTTTAATCTCATACATTTGGTTTTGGAAAAGCCTTCACATAATATTTATACAGAGTAAGAGTTTTGTTTGGTGAAGGGGTGTTATTATTCTGGAGGAAGGCAGCAATAAAGATTGAATTAAATGGTTAACTCTGAAAGTATGGCTTGAGAAATGGACTGAATAGGAAAAGTCTGGGATCAAATACCCCTGCCAACTATTGGGGGACTGTGAAAAACAGTTGGCAGCTATTGTAGCATGAACTTCACCATCAGGTAGGTTGTTTCTGGATTCAGAGTGAGGGATGTTCTAAGACCCGTTCTTCAAATCCTAAAACCACGGCCAAGCCTGAGCTCCGACTTTTGCTTTTTCTGAATCCTACCTTTGTCCTCTAAGTTCTAGACCTGTGCTGCCCTGTGTAGTAGCCACTAGCCAGAGTATTGCTAAACCAAGGTGCCCTGGAAGCAAACAGCACAGCTTTTGATGCCAGGGTACTTGGCTGAGAACATGGGAATATGGAGAGCAGAGCAGAGAGTCAACAGGGGATGTGTTAAAAATAGAGGTATGTTTTGATGGCCATATGTTCTTTTTTTCTTTTATTTTGTCGTGTTTTCTTTCTTAACTCTCTCTGGTCTTGATTTGACATGTGGATACAGCTGGAATGACAATACCTGATCAGAATGTACTGGAGCACCTTTATAACACTGATTTCAGAGGAATCAGTGTTTTTAGTAAAGATGCAGCATTGGGATTTGTTGTATAACGGGCCGTAGTCTGTCCGCCCCTGGGTTAATAATGGGCTGGTGTTATCTGGTTGCAGTGGAGAGTGTTCTTAAGGTCAAATAACAGAATATAAAAGTGGGTTGAAATATCCTTGGACAGATTCCAAATGGCCTTTTAACAGTCCCTCAAATTAAAGAATGTTTCCTTGAGAGAGAACTTCTGCCATCTTCTCAGGCCTTGCGTTTTCTCCTGTGTGTCTGTGTGTGCTACTCTGCTGTATGAAATGTTACCGCATTTGAAACCATGTTAGTTTAAAATATATGTAAAGATTCTTTATGTGAAATACTATAGAGATAAAAGATAATCTTATCATGATTTTAAAAACCTAGGTCAAACCTTGCTTCCTTCACAACAATTTCTTGGCTAAATCCCACTGTAGCAAAATTGGGTGCAGAGCCTTCCTCGCTTTACTGTGGCCAGAGCAGCAGTGTGTGGGTATGATGGGTGCCCTATGATGGTGATGTCACATGGAATTCCCTGTGATGATGGGAATGTTTTATATCTGCGCCATCTGATGCTGTAGCCGCTAGGCATATGTAGCTGTTAAGTCCTTGAAATGTGATTAATGCCACCAAGGAACCGAATTTTAAATTTAAAATTTAGTTCATTTAAGTTTATTTTTATATATTTTTTTAGATACAGGGTCTCACTCTGTCACCCAGGCTGATCTTGAACTCCTGGCCTTCAAGGGATCTTCCCGCCCCAGCCTCCCAAGCAGCTGGGATTACAGTGTGAGCCACTGAGCCTGGCAGTTTAAACAGTCACATGAGGCTAGTGGCTACCATATAGGGTGTTGGACAGCACTGTTTTGCAAGATCCTTTGGTAGAGCGAACAGCCACAATCTGAGAGCCCTGATGGGCGGCTCCTCGAGAGATGTGCAGTGCCTTTGCCTTGGACGTGACCTCAGGAGCCCATAGTGACGGTGGACTGGGAGAAGAGCTGAGAAGAAACTGAAACGTTTAGAAAAACTTCAGAGGGCATATGATTCATTCATGACATGGAGCTGACTGGGCGGTCAGCTGGGAAACATGTAATGAACATGGAGGATCAAGTACAGGCCATGCATGGTGGTTCATGCCTGTAATCCCAGCACCAAGAATTCGAGACCAGACTGGGCAACATGGTGAGACCCCTGTCTCTACAAAGAAAATTAAAAAATTAGCCGGGCGTGGTGGCACACACCTACATGTAGTCCCAGGTGCTTGGGAGGCTGAGGCAGGAGGATCGCTTGAGCCCAGGAGCTTGAGGTTGCTGTGAGCTATGATGATGCCACTACACTCCAGCCTGGGTGACAGAGCAAGACCCTGTCTCAAAAAAAAAAAAAAAAAAAAAAAAAAAAGAGAAAAGCAGCCAGAGCATTGGCAGGCATGGGATCGCAGTGGCAGAGAGTAATCGATTCTTTTGTGTAGGGAAGTTAACAGTGACGGTTTTCCTGTAATTGAGATAATCTGTGTATGGCCTGTGTTTCCTGGGGTTCTTCTCACGCCGCAGCACATTAGGCTGCCTGAAATAGCTGACTGAGCGTGGCAGACCAGGGTGGTGCAGTGCAGGGTGTGGGCAGAGAAGCCGCAGGGGAGCAGCAGCCCTGGGTATTTGGGGGATGGATCCCGGGCCCCAAGCAGTGGCAACAGGAAGGGAGAGCTTAGGTAGGCCACCGGAGTGCAGGCCTGTTTGGAAGGGCCAGTGGGGCGGGGAGAGCTGGCCTGCCCCATTTCCTTGATTCTCCACATCCACCTTGATGCCTTTGCGCAAATACAACTGGCTTTACAGATAGGGGTGTTCCTGAAAAGGGGAGTCCAGGGAAAAAAGGAAATCAATGTGCAGCTTAAATGCACTTAGGAGCCAGTTTGCTACATACAGCAACCCTGTGGAAAATCCTCTTGTTATTGCAAATAATTGCTACCTAATTTATTGGTTCTGTGGTGGCTTAGTTGTACTCTAGTTATACTTCTTCCCTCTATAGGATCTGGAAATGCTTTTCATCGGAATACCACTGGACCACACATTTCCACGGCAGGCTTCCATGGCAGAGCTGTGCGGCATTGCTCTGACATAGGCAATCTGGAAGTTACTCAGGGACCGTGCTCCCATGCAGTTACAAAAAGTGTAACATTTCACCGGGACCATGCCTGAAATCACCTCGAAGTGAAAGGATTATTTATCATAATTTTAGCTGACAGCAGCAGGACTGCTGAAACCTCTCAAGGGAAGTGCCCACGAGGCAAGGTACAGAGCACCCCCTCCCCACGCCTGGTGACTGGAGATCAAGGGGCTGACCGTTAGTGTTCTGTCTGTAAAGAATACTTTGCATTGTGGGGCTTTGGGAAATGCTCACAGCCAGCCATTTCCATAGGCAGCAAAGTTACATGCCAAGGAGACCAATGAGAAAAGAAGATGGCAGTAATAGGCATGTGATAAGCTACTCGTTTTGTGGCTCAACGTTGCTTAGGCAACAACTCAAGCAACAGGAATCTGCAGAAAGAGACAGAGATGTCAGCTGGGTGTACAGGGAAGTGGATTTGTGGTTGACCTTGAAGTCTGGGCATTCCAGGCAGGAAGGACAGCATAAGCCCTGAGAAAACTAGGTTGTACTGGAATTGTTCTTCTAGAATAGTTTTCCTTTCTCATGCAGAGGTCTGAGTCTTCAAATAAATTACTGTGAAGAATTGGATTTATAAACTATCACAGGAAAATGGTGAAGGTCATGGCCCCGGGGATTCTGAAAATTATTTTGTGTTTTCAAAGACTTTCACAGTCCTGGATTTATGGGAAGGAGGAATAAAAATCAGATTTGACAGTCTCTTCCTTCAACAGAAAAGAACCTGACATTAAGCAATGCCCTATTTCAAATACCTTCCACTAAGAAAGAATGGCCTTTGCTGTCCAATTGCCAGCCTGGGAAATCTCTTCCTGGGCTTGTTTCGTTTGGGGATTAAATCACATGGAACTCTTTTCTTCAGTTTTTGTCAATATACTTGAGATACTCCTTTTTCCCTCTTATTGATAAATTGTGAACCTTTTGCTTTTTTTAAACCAGATATTTATACTTCTCATTTATCATTCCTGTGAAATTAGTTTCTTTATAGCAAATATAACGGAGGCCACATTGTTTTAAATTCTAATATTGCTGAGTAGCTTTGCCTTTTGGCTTGGGAATATACGTTGGTATCTTATTTTACTAACCCCAGTAATGGTATCTGGGAGTAGTGTTGACTTTTATGCTAGTCCTTCCACCATCTGTAACCTGATTCAGAAAAAAAAATGTCAAAGATATTTAACTATAAAATAAAGGCTACTCAGGATTTTACCACTTGGACAAAAGATGAAAGTTCCAGAAGAGTACAAACTGAGCTCCCCTGGCATAAACCTGTCTTCTGCAACATAGTTGCTAGAGGACAGCATCTTGTCCCCACTTTAAATCTCCTGTTGGAGAGGAGTCCCAAGTGAGAGCTGTTCAGTTGCACTTGTGATTTCAGTTTATTTTAGTCTCACCTGTTTGTTCAAAACCTTACTAAAATTGGGGTTGACTAATGGCCTTCTTAAAATTGGGTTGAGTTTAGCTTGACTATGTGTTTTCTTTTCTTTTTCAACCTCTGATGGCTCATATTCCAACTAGTATGATTCAAGTATTCCAGTGCAGTAAAGGATCCAAACTATGTCCCTTAGGTAGATAAATAAATAGAGACTGGAATTCTTTAGAGCTGCCAAACTGACCTTTTCTATCAGCCGCTAAACTCCCTTAAAAATGGTGCAGAGATTTGAGGCCCTGAGTTGAGAGGAGGAAAAAAACTGAGATATTTGAGTTAAAAGATCCAGGAGACTCTATCCTGTTTGGTTGTTCATTCTGTGTATTAATTTTTAATAAGGAAGTGAACCCCAGATGACAGAACTGATTTTCTTTTATTGGGTGACTGTTGAAATCTCTTCCATTGTTTAAATCAGGTTAAATAAGAAAAAATGATGCTCTGTAAGTCTGGCCTCTGGGTCTCTGGTCTGTATGCAGAGATTTCTACTTAATACCTATTTCTGTTTCTCGGGCATCCTCATGACACCATCTTCTAGAAAAAAAGGAAAATATATAATGCAATCAAAGCAACTTTTAATTTTTCTTTTTTTGGCAGGGAGAATACAGGCTTAAGTAGAAGACTCCATTTCACCCTTTCTGGGAATTTATTTTTTTAAACTCAGTATAATAATATTCCATGTACATCCACTACCAGGGATATTAGCTGCACCCAGTCAGCACCACCCACAGGGATCGACTGGGCTGGAGACCTGGGAAGGGAGAAACCAGTCCTTTACGCTCTGTGATCTGTTGGCAAGTGAACGCCCCCAGTCCTGTTGGCCTTTGTGCCGCAGTAGTTTTGTTGGTGCACATTTGTATTTTAGATAAATATGTTGGGTTATTATTTGAATTTCAGATTGAATTTCCTTTACCATTTTCTTTATGAAAATGTATACATTGAACTTTTTATGCTTGAAGATAAATATTAATATCAAGATTGACTCTGATGGTCTCTTTTACTCCCTATTCATTTACCATAGGAATGGTAAAAATTCATTTATTCACCTACGACAATGGCATTTAAGACCTTGAAATGGAGACAATTTGGGAAGTCACTTGTGCCATAAAATTTCCAAACACAGAAGAAGGGCCAGTGATTCAGTCTTTATTGATTGATTGGTTGATTGATTTCAATTTCTTCTCCAGCTTTATTGAGGTATAACTGATGTGTTAGTCCGTTTTGCATTGCTATAAAGGCAATACCTGAGGCTGGGTAATTTACAAGGAAAATAGGTTGATTTGGCTCACAGTTCTGCAGACTGTACAAGCATGGTGCCAGCAGCATCTGCTTCTAGCAAGGGCTTCAGGGGGCTTCCAATCAAGGTGGAAGGCAAAGTGGGAACAGGTGTGTCACATGGTAAAGGACAAGAGAGGGAGGATGAGGTGCCAGGCTTTTCTAAACAACCAGTTCTCCTGTGTACTAGCAACATGAGAACCCACTCATTATCGCAGGGAGGGTACCAAGACATTCATGAGGGATCTGCCCCCATGACCCAAACACCTCCCACCAGGCCCCACCTCTAACACTGGGGATCAAATTTCAACATGAGATTTGGAGGGGCCAAATGTCCAAAGCATGTCAGTTAACAAATAAAAATGGTATATGTTCAAAGTGTTCATGTGATGTTTTGATATCGTTGTGAAATGATTGCCACAATCAAGCTAATTAATATATTTATCACCTCACAGTTACCATTTTTTGGGTGTGTGTGGTGAGAACACTTAAGATCTACTCTCTTTGCAAATTTTAAATGTACAATCCAATTTTTTTTAACATGCTTTACAGTTATTCACAATAGGCAAGATACAGAAACAACCTAAGTATCTAAGGATGGCTGAATGGATAAAGAAAATGTGGTATATGCACAGAATGGAATACTATTCAGCCTTGAAAAATAAGGGAATCCTGTTATTTGTGACAATATGATGAACCCGGAGGACGTAATGGTAACTGAAATAAGCCAGGCACAGAAAGACAGATGCTGCATGATCTCACTTACTTGTGGAATCTAAAAAAAGTCCAAGTCATAGAAGTGGAGAGTAGGATGGTGGTTGCCAAGGTTGGGGAGATGTTGGTCAATGGGTACAAAGTTTCAGTTGTTACAGGATGAATAAATAAATTCTGGAGATCTAATGAGTCAGTCTTCACTGAAAGAGAATTCCATGTGCTTAAAGCAGACCCTGTAAAATATTTGGCTAGGACCTGAGACAGTCTCTCCCCGTAGGCACAGCTCAGCCATCTTTGCCCCTGAATCACGGAGGGTGTAAGGGATCTGGAAACCACCATGCTGCTCATCTGCCTGGATGCTTCAGGGATGCCCCCTCACCCTTGATGAATTAATGAGCTTAACAGTCATCTTTTAACAATGAGAAAGCAGTGTGAACATAAAAAAAATCCAGAAAATTCAATATTAATATAAATGTATTTCAGTTAATTCAGCCCAGTTGGTCTGCAGAGGTCGATGTCTCTATGTTGCAGAACCACAGAGGACAAGCCAGCCTCGGTGGCTTCTTTTACGGCTCTTTGCCATTGGTTGCAAGATGAATCCAAGGAGAGGGCATAAATATAATGAGGACAAATTAAAAATGAAAAATCCTGTACTTTACCAGGAAATTGGTTAGTATCACGCTCCCAGGATGGATCAAGAGAAACTTCATTTGCTCTGAAAAACATTACATTTTGAAACAATTTAGCTAGTTACTTCAGGGGACAAAAGGAAGGAAGAGGTGAGTATTGAGTGCCAGACACTATTCTAAGTGTTTACTCATTTAATTTTTCCCAAACTATTATAAAATAGGTGCTGTTTTTTTCTCTGTTTTCAAATATGGAAACTGAGGCAGAAAAGAATTTTGTAACTTTGCCAAGGCTCAGCAGCCAGTTAGAAGCAGAACTGGGATGTGAACCCAGGCTGCAGTGAGCTGTGATCACACCACTGCACTCCAGCCTAGGTCCCTACAAAAAAATTTAAAAGTCCCCCAGGGGGACTTAAGCTCCACAGACTTAAGCTCTCAAGCTCCACAGAATTCTTGGTCCCACCTCAGTTGCCGGGGTTAAGGTAACTGTCCCTTCTACCTTTCTTTGTGGGTTCTTCCCCCTGCCCGTGCTAACTTAGGTGAGAAATGAGTTATTTTCCATTTTTCTTAAGTCCCCATTGGGACAGGTGTGGAGCTTTTTAAGGGACACTTACTCAAAAATAAGAGAGCAGGAAGATGGTATAAAGTTAGAAAAGAGAAAATGGAAAAGTAGAGAATAGATGAGGTTAAAGAGCAGGAATGTTTCCCCTTCATCCATACATTATTTATTAAGTCCACCCTGCATGGGTCTAGGCCTTCACAGAGTTCCTGATCTGAAATTTATTTTTTTTAGAGACAGGGTCTTCTTGGCCTGTCACCTAGGCTGGAGTGCAGTGGTGTGATCACAGCTCACTGCAGCCTTGAACTCCTGGGCTCAGGGATCCTCCTGCCTCAGCCTCTGGAGTAGCTGGGACTATAGGCACATGCCACCATGCCCGGCTAACTTTTTAATTTTTTTGTAGAGATGGGGGTCTCGCTATGTTGCCCAGGCTGGTCTTGAACTCCTGGCCTCAAGCAGTTCTCCCGCCTTGGCATCCCTCAGTGCTGGGATTACTCTGCGCTTTGGATTCCAGACTGCGCTCGGTCTCTGATCTAGAATTCAAACGGGCCGTTGCTGAGCACACAGAAGCCAGGGTGGGAAAGGCTTTATGTGCTTGGCATTCTTGGGGTTTTCCAGAGTCAGCCAACAGGTTCTCACCTTTTTGTACCAGCCCCTAGGGGTTCCTCTGAAGTTACCCCAGCCCCTCACGTGGCACCGTGCCACCTCTGCTTCCCTAGTCTCTTTCATGCCATCTGTAGCAGCCCCAAAGTCTGTCCTTGCCCTAGTTCGATCCTCTCTGTCCTGCTTGGCTTGTCACCATGTGATCGTGAGGATGGCTGGTCTCTGCCGCCTCACTTCCTAAGTGACAGTCTCATCTGCTATGGGCCACCAGCTCCGGAGCTGCGTGATAGAGCTTTTTTCGGGGTCCGGAGGCTTCGCTCTCTGGGCTACCTCCTACCTCCTAAGGGCTCTGCTGTCTGTCTGAGGGACACTCTCCTTTTTAGCTTATTGGCAGAGCTGCGATGACTTAGAGGTCCCCGGCTCAGTGAATAAGCAAGTTCTGGCCATTTTTTTCCTCTTAGATTCAACCTCTCTCTTGGATGCCTCCAGGGAAATTTCCTGCCACATTTCAGCCACTGCTTTTTTTTTAAGTTAAAAAGAAAATATCTCACAAGCAAAACTTTTTTTTTTTTTTTTTTTTTGGTACAGGCACAATATGCAGTCTCACCGCTAGTAAGGGGAATGCTCTCCTTAGATCAGTGACAGATTTTTTTTTTTTTTATTATTACGCAGGGAACACTCTCCATCTGTATTTATTTCTATTCTTCATCCTTTAAGTTAACCAGTTAATTAAATAATATTGATTGAGCACATACTAGGTTCTAGAGATGGTCAAAAGCAAACACATGCACATGCTCCTGCTTTTGCTCTTGCAAGAGCAAGAATTCCTTCTGCATATGCTTTCAATCGTGTTTAAAGCACACATACATATCAGAGGCTAATTAATAGTATAAGGCAGAACCAGTTAAGTGCCAAATGGGTGTCAGACAGTTTTATAAACAACACACAAACCTTTATTTGTACAAAAGCAAAAGCAGGCAACCTTGTTTTAGGAGAGGAGTTATTGCCCCACAACTCAGGAAGGTCTTAAAAAAAAATCATACAGAAATGCACTTTTCATCTCTATTTCTGTTTTTCACTTTTTAAGTAATCGGCTACTTAATATTTATTAAGTATTTGTTCTATCTAAGCCAAAGTGGGGGAAGGAAGGAGATCATTCCTGTGTTTATGATTTCAATTTTCTTTAAAGTGCATTCATAAAAGATGAGTTAAGAAAATAAGGACAGCTTGCTCTTGCCACGTGCTGGTGTTGGAGGACCCTCCCTGCTTCAGATTTACCAATAGCATGAATCAAGAAAAGTTAGCCAAACTTCAGGCTCAGGTCAGGATAGGGGGCAAGGGTACAGCTCGCAGAAAGAAGAAGGTGGTACATAGAACAGCTACAGCTGATGAAAAGAAGCTTCAGAGTTCTCTTAAAAAACTGGCTGTGAATAATATAGCTGGTATTGAAGAGGTGAACATGATTAAAGATGATGGGACAGTTACTCATTTCAACAATCCCAAAGTCCAGGCTTCCCTGTCTGCTAACACCTTTGCAATTACCGGTCATGCAGAAGCTAAACCAATCACAGAAATGCTTCCCGGAATATTAAGTCAGCTGGGTGCTGACAGCTTAACAAGCCTTAGAAAGTTAGCTGAACAGTTCCCACGGCAAGTCTTGGATAGCAAAGCATCAAAACCAGAGGACATTGATGAGGAGGATGATGACATTCCAGATCTTGTAGAAAATTTTGATGAGGCATCAAAGAATGAAGCTAACTAAAATTTTTTTCTGGTTTTTTGGAAGCTGGCATGGACTAGATTTAACAAATCAGCTATGTGGTTCCAAAGTTTCACAGACACAGAGAACATCACCTGTTACTAGTTCAGTAATATAAATATTTTGTATATTAATAATGCTGTTTGTTCAGCATTTTTCGGTCATTTGATTTTGCATTTCGCACTTCCTCCCAGGATCTGTTCTTTGGGTCAAAATATGAAGTATTGGTGCAAAAAAAAAAATAAAATAAGGGCATATCAAATGGGTGTCTCATGGGCTTCTCGACAGGAGGTGTCATAGGAATTTAGAGGCCAAACAGATCGCTGTGGGCTGCGGTCGTGTGCGAAGGCTTCGTGGTAGATGGGGGCTGAGATGGCCCCTAAAGATGGCCAGAATTTAGGTAGGAAAATGAAGGATAAGACAGACAGGTGGGGAGAATGCCCAAAGAGAACAAGGGATGGGAGAGGGAGTAGATCAGTCTACCTGGAGTTGAGGGTCTGTTTGTGGGAGAGGTTGTGGGGAGGGAGGTGGTACTGTTTAGACTGGAGAAGCATCTAAGAAGGTCAAAAATCTATTTCTGCCCACACCTGCTACCCTGCATGCATGCACATACACATCCCCAAACTGTCCTTCCCTATTTAATGCCTCTTCCTTCTAAATACATCCGGGAGGTTTACACTTACTGCTCGTTTAGTAAGGAGGCTGGGCATCAGTAAATGAAAACTCGGATGTTTTTATTCTAGTTTTGATCAGGTGACCTGAGAGAATGAGATTTTTAAAAAAATTTTGACAGGTAAACTTTTGTTTTATTGTCATAAAATACACATACAGAATTTACCATCATAACCATTTTTAAGTATGCAGTTCAGTAGTGTTACGTATATTCACATTGTTGTCCAACAGATCTCCAGAACTTTTTCATCTTGTAAAACTGAAACTCTGTATCCATTAAACAACCGAGAAAATGTTTTTTGAGCACAGGGGTGCTTTCTGGGGTGGCAGAAGTGGGAGCTGAAGCTTTTACATTACAGGGCCTTGTAGCTGGGATTGCGGGTGCCTGGTAGGAGCTGAGAGGCCATCCAAGATGAATGTATCCATCAGAAATTGTGCTTAGAGTTAGAAATTGCTTAGTGGATGTTACTGTTTTTTAAAAATTTATTTTGGATATCCAGCCTCTGAACCATGCCCTACATTTGGGGACCTCACCGTTGTGGGCGTCACGCCACCTCGTACAACAGAAGCTGAAGAGGTCAGTACCCGCTTTCCCTGCACCCTGCTGCCCAGGGCACGAACTTGACCTTAGCACAACCAGTCCTACTCTGGCCTGGCACTTTGAACCTGGAGTGAACACTGGGAAGAACGGGGGACAGGTTAGAGCTGACTCAGGTGTTGGTGTGGGGTTATCCTAACTGCTCCCGTGTGTGCCTGGGCTGTGGGCTTCTAGCCACCGCTTTCCTGCCCCATGTTCCAGGCCACATTCCCCAGTCTCCCTGTCGGTTCTGTGAGTATCTGTCAACTCAGTTGGTTTCTGTTGCTTGCAGCCAGGAGCTCTGCCTGGCTCTGTTGTCCCTGTGTGGTCACCCATGCCTTTATTAGTCTGCATCGTCCCGGGCTGAGGCTCCTGAAGGGATTCTTAGTCTCTTGTGGCCACAACGTCACCTTCACTGCAAGTGCATTAGTTGGGCTCCTTGTCATTGCTCACCTGGACTAGTTAGGGGCTCTTCTCTCCCGCCCATCTCCCACCTTGCTGGTTTGTAGTAGGCCTGCAGGGAGCAGTGATACTCCATCATCCCTGCAAGGTGCCTGCCTTTGGCTTGGACTTGTGGGACTTGGCTGGCGTCCCCATTGTGTTACATTTGGTGCTTGGAAGCAAGCATCCCTCAGTAGTGACAAGGGTCCAGCAGTCCCTTTCATTAGTGCCCTGCCAACGAGGTTTCCTCCCTCCAGCACCTCCTTCCGCCTGCCCCAAAGGCCATCTTCCTAAAAGTCTGCCCTGCTGCTATCCCCCTGTAAGACAAAGCCAGCTCAGCACTTTCCCTCCGTCTTCATCTTACACTGCTCTTTCCACGCGATGGTCTAGCCCGCTGAGTTTTCCCACACCGTTGCTTAGATGTGCTGTGCCTTTTACACCTGTGGCTTTGCAGGTGCTGTTCCCTCTTCTTCCTTTCTTTGCCTGGCAAATGCTGCTGGTTCATCAGCCATCTCTCCTCTCTGAGAGCTTTTGTGACTCTTTCAGCTGTTATTGGGCCCTGGGCGGTAGCCCTCCAGGGGCTACTTTATTGCAAACCTTATTGCAGGTTTGGCCGCACGGTGGTAGGGAAGGGATCGCGTCTTAATCTGCCGGTGAGTTTCTAAGCACCGTGCCTGTGTGCTGTTGTGGAACGAATATTCAGGCAGACTCATTCGTGCCTGGATGATGATGGCTGTGAAGGGTTCGCCACATTCCCTTCTCCCTAGAGGCCTTCTCCAAAGGTCTGATGCTAATGCTGGGAATTCCAGGCATTCTGGCAGACCCTCGGGGGAGAAACTGCGGTGCAGAAGGGCCTTCTGGAACCCACAAATGAGGGTTGCTGCTCACAGCTTGTGACTCATTCCTCTTCCTGACATCAGATTCTCAGTTCTGGCAAACACAGTTGGGTGAACCCTGACCTAGCCCAGCTGCCTTCTTCATGTTGTGTTTAGGGAAGACTCAAATGTTTATTGAGCATCTACTGCATTCCAGGCACTATTCTAGGTGCCTGAGATCCACTGTTGAACACACACTCTGCCCTCATGGGGCTTAGAGTCCTGAGGGGCAGACCTGATCCAAAACAGACATTAAGCGAATCGCACTGCATGTTAGAAGGTCCTAAGTACCGTGGGGTGGGGGGCATGAGAATAGAACCGGATCCGGGAGTTGAACGAGGGAGTGAGTTTAAATGCAGTCATCAGAGTGAGTTTTCTTTAGACGGTGGCAGTTGAGACTTGATGGGGGCGTGGGAGTTAATGCAGGGGCTCCGAGGCAGAGGGAACAGCCTGTGTGAACGCCTAGGCGGGAGTGTGCTGGAGAGTTCAAGGAACAGAGAGTGTAGGAGGATGGGGGAGCCGTGGAGAGGCGGCCAGAGGGGTGGGGGTGCAGGCTGAGCAGGCCTTGGGGGCTGTGGAAAGGACCGGGCCTCTTGCTGTTTGCCCTCGGGGAGTCATGGCAGGGCTTCGAGCTGAGGGGTAATTGGTTCCAATTTTCACTGGACACTGTGCTGAAAACAGACAGGCGAGGGCGGGGCAGGGAGACCAGCTCTCCTGTGCCAGCTCAGGCAGCACCTGTGTGGCTCACGGCAGGGTGGCAGCAGGTAGAAGTGATGCAGGGCGGTGAGACTCGGGATGTTTGGTGGGCGGGGGCCGGGATTTCCTCATGGCTCTGATGAGGGCTGCAACGGAAAGGGAGTCAGGATCATCCCGCGGGTTCTGGCAGGTGGATGACGTGTCTGTCAACCAAGATGGAGCAGGGCTGGGAGGAGTGAGGTTAGGAGTTTGGTTTTGGAAACGTGGAGGTTTCTGACGTCTTTTAGAGAGTCAAGGGGAGCTGTCGGGAGGTGGTTAGTGTGGGGTTCCCGCAGAGGGAGAAACTTGTCCATGAGGAATTGCATTTCTCAGTGTGTTATATATACATTATCCCTTTCTCAAACATGGTGTTTTGGTCATTCCGGCTGCTGTAACAAAATGCCATAGAGCGGGTGGCTTATCAACAACAGAAATTTGTTTCTCACAGTTCTGGGGGCTGGGAAGTCCAAGATCAAGGAGCTGGCAGATTTGGTGTCTGGTGAGGGTTCATAGATGGCCGTCCTCTTGCTGTGTTGTCACATGGTAGAAGGGACAAAGGATCTCTCTGAACTGTTTTATAAAGACACAAATCCCATTAGTGACCTGATCACCTCCCAAAGGCCCCACCTTCTAATGCCATCACGTTGAGGGTTAAGGTTTTGACATATGAATTTTGTTTTTGGGTGCGGGGGGACACGTTCAGTCTGTAGCACACAGGGAGGATAATTTGGATTAAGAAATCTAAGACCATATGGGGGAAGTAAAAGGTTGGAGGACTAAAGGATGAACCAATAAGAGTCTTATAAGCATTATTATGTTTACTAAAATAAAATAGACCAGCACATTAAATAATGACATCAAAATATCAATGACAATATATATTGTATACATCTTAACTTAGAAGTTATGGGTGCTGTGCTGGGAGCCTCACGTGTGAGCCCTTGCTCATTAGAAAACGCGGCAGGATCTCACTGCCCTGCAGTGTTAGTGGTACCGAGATGCATACAGACTGACCTCGCTCTGTCACCGATGACAGGTGCCAGCACTTCCAGTTTCTGGTTCTGAGTTGGTGACTTCCATTTCCAGTGTCTTGCCCTTGAGTCCAATCAGGCTCTGGTGTGGTCTCAGAGGTGTAGGAGGAGGCTTTGGGGAGGTCCCTTCCCGAACCCCAGTGCCATGCAGTCTTAGTTCTGCCGCCCCCTTAGATGGCCGTCCCCTCCTGCACGGGCACCTGTCTCCTTGCCCGGGTTTCTCCAGGGCTTTATACTCCCTAATCTTCCTTTATTTTTCTTGCAGCATTATTGAAAGACCTCTGCTCCTTCTCGGGTCTGCTTTACCTCCTGGTAAAAAGGTTCCAGTCTTGAGCTCACGGTTTTTCTAATTTTCTCCTGTGGGAGTAATGAGAAGCAAACATCTTTATTTTTTAATTTTTAAATTTTTTTAAAATTTCAGAGTATTATGGAGGCACAAACGTTTAGGTTATGTGTATTGCCTCTGCACCGCCCGAGTCAGAGCTACAAGGGTGCTGTCCCCCAGACAGTGCGCACCGCACCCATTAGGTGTGAATGTACCCATCCCCTCCTCCCCCTCCCACGACACCCTTTGAATGTTACTTCCATATGTGCACGTAAGTACCAATTATGTGCCAATTGATTAATTAGTACCAATTTGATGGTGAGTATATGTGGTGCTTGTTTTCCATTCTTGTGATACTTCACTTGGGAGAATGGGCTCCAGCTCCATCCGAAAGCTAAACATCTTTTGATGGTGCTAGAAACCTCTGTGGAAGCTGGTTTAGCTCTACCCCAATTTTGCATAATAGGGAACTCTATACTAGAATATTCTTTTGGGCAGTATTTCCTATATTTTCCTGGTAATAAGAATCTCTTGGGCTACTTGCCTACACACCAGGTGCTGATTTAGACCTACCTAGAGCCTCCGGGGAGGAGCGGGGCATGTGGATTGTTAGACCATACCTGTCGAGGGTACCTGAGGGGGCCCAATATATGATACTCCTGTTTCCCACCCAGGTTCTGAATGAATTGAGAGGAAAACAATGACTAGGACAAAAGGGAGGTCAAAATGTCCTAATCGAGGCTTGGCTGGAAGATGTTGTGTTAGTCAGCCAGCCTAGTCGGCCTGCTAATTGAATTCCTGGAATGAGGCTGATGTACCGCAGAGGCCTCCCTGGGAGCAGGGCCACTGGAGCAGCCTGCAGAGCTTGTGGCCAGAGCTGAGCTGAGCAGAGCTGAGCAGGGCCCTGGGATTCTCCCAAGTCTATCAGTCAAAGAAGGGAGCAGAGGGAGGAGAGGGGCTGAGGGAAGCCAGGAGTGTGCATGGGGGGCGGGTAGGGCTTGGAGGTGGGGGAGTCTCTCCTCCTGGCAATCAGGAGTGGGAAAAGATGTCTCTTTTACACACCCCAGGTGATTTGCATGATCAGAAAAATCTGGGAAGTAGATCTTAGGAAACCTGCAATATTGTCTCTGTGATTTTCACCAGTGTTCCACTTTTGCACTCTGAGTATCCCTGAGCTAGCTCAACTTCTGCATTTTGGGGTACTGACTCCTAAGAATGGCTGTGGGTGTGGTTAGACAAGGGTCACCTCACTGGCTTATTCCCATCTTGGATGCCACTGCTTTACTCTAAGAACATGAGTAAGTGGGTTTAATTCTGAAATTGGGGCTTGTGATTCCTGCCTCTGTGTGTGTGTGTGTGTGTGTGTGTGTGTGTGTGTGTGTGTAACAGGATAACCAGGGGAAGAAGTAACCATAAATGTGCATGTATATGTATATAGACGTATATATAAAATATATCTACTTAACTTTTATTTTGAAATAATTATAGATTCATAGGAGGTTGCAAAGAAATGTACAGGGAAGTCCCATGCACCCCTCTAATTTATATTTTTTTATTGAGAAATATAATTTTAGGAGTTGGAAAAAGTCTTTTTTTTTTTTTTAAAGTTGGCAAAGAACATGTAGTTAAATTCAGGCCTGAGAGTTACTCAGAGGGAAAATTGCCTTGAGAGGGCAGATTTTTCTGCATTGATTTTTGCCTGTGATGTTAGTTGTATGTTTTGGAAAATCTGAAAGCAATATCTGATTATCTGTGCTGCATGTTCCCCAAACCTCCTACACGTGGGGACTATTGATTTTCTAGAAGGGCCTCTGTGATGGGTGGGGCAGTGGGACCATCTGCAGGCTGAGGGTGGTGCCTGGGCAGTATCTCCTCCTGGCAGTGCCCTGCCGCAGGGGTGCAATGCGATTGATTGGAGAAATTTAAAACATATGTGCTAGGAGAGGCTGGGAAAATGGAGAAAGTTAGATGATTGCCAGAACAACTACTGATATTTTTCAGGGAAGATTACCTCTGTGAGGGCTTTTTTGCTTTAAATGTCATCTTCATGGTGTTTAGCAGTGTCTGAATGTGTGACCTGGCTTTGAGCACTGAGAGAATTGCCTGAAATAACAGGTTCCAGAGCGTGGTCGGAAGAGATGCACAGGCTGATAAGGTGCTGTCGGCTGCAACCCCTTGTGCTAAGCTAAGAAATTCTAATCCTCTGGCCCTGCTTTCCAGCAGTAGAAGTGTTGGATTGTGTTATATCCTGTATTAATTTTCCTTGTAGGGTGATAGGATCAATAAACGGAATGTTCTGCCTTCCTAATTTTGACTCACCTACCTTTTACTTGGGTTTAGTTCTCAAACTTGAGTTTGCATGAACTAGAGGGCATGAACTAGAGGGCTTGTTAAACGTAGATTGCTGGGCCCTGGTGCCAGAGTTTCTGGTTAAGTGAGTCTGCAGTGGGGCCCGAGGATGGGCGTTTCTACCTAGTTCCCAGGTGAGGCTGATGCTACTGGTCCAGGGACTGCACTTTGAGAACCGCTGTTCTAGGCAAAGCTGGCAAATTTGTCTCAGGTAGGTGCACACCTGCCACCTTCCCAGGTAAGCACTGTTCCTTTACTACTACTCTGTGTCGTCACAGCTTCGTTCCTCCCTCAGGGTGCCAATGCCCTGAAACCTCCTGTTGTGGACACAGACAGACATTCAGTCTGATTAATTTGAGCTAAGATGTCCGATTTGGCATCAGCTGACATTTGCATACTTCTGGTGTACCAGCCACTCTGCTGCGAGGTGCTGGCATTTGTTTTTTAATCTTCACTGCAACCTCGTGAGATCAATTTCGAAGTCCCCTTTTATTGAGACTCAAAAGTTAAATGACATTATCAAGGTCAAAGATGATGCCAGGTCTCAAATTCACAGCTCGTGGTGCTGGGCCCACTGTTCTTCCTGCATTTGGGTCCTGTGTGAGGATGCTTGGGGGTTAGACTAAAGAAAGGAATGTCTGTTTGGTATAATTTTTGACGATGCTGTATCAGGCTGCTGAAAGAGAGGGAAAAATTTTGGATAGGAGGATGTTCCCCACACCATTGTTGTTGAGTCCTTTATAGGATTGTCTCTTCCCGCTGTTATAGTTTGCTCTTCTTCCTCTCAAAAGTAGCAGAGGTGGAGAAGAGGTTGTCGTATTTGTTTTTGAGAGGAAATGATTGTAATTCATTCCTTTCCTCTCCCTTCTGACTTCCCCCAGTACCTTCGGTGGACGACTGAGAATCGCATGGTCAAAGGTCATTGCATTGAGCACGTGGCCCTGCGGGGAGGTCTGGAGGGAACATGCACAGTTGAAGTCCTGAGTATGAAGCCTGCTGCAGGATAGGAAATAGAAATAGAAAAGGAAAATATCAAATAGAAGACCCTGCCGTCCTTGGGATGGTCTGTAGTTTTTGCTTGTTTTCGCCCATATTGTCAGAGTAGCAGAAAGCTCTGGAATTTTGAGGTCAGACAAACCTGCTTGGCTTGTGCCCTGATTCTGCCTCCGGAGAGCTCGAGTGTAGAAGGGACCTTGGGCCAGCTGTAGGATTGGATCTCTCTGAGCCTGGAAAACTGGCAAAAGGACAAAATGTAATTAGTAAATTGTAAAATTGTATGGAGTACCCTGGTAAGCTCCACGAAAGCAGGTACCTTGTCTGTTTGCACCCCTGTGGCATCCCGCCTCCCACCCAGCAGCTGTCAGACACCCAGTCAGTGGGCGAGTATACCCCAGTGGGTGGGTGGGAGGATTAAATGAGATAATACATGCACAGAGGGGAGTAAGTGCCTCTTTTGCCACTCATTTTCTTGCTCCTTTCCCCCTTTCTTCTTATCTATTTTTTAGTTCAGTTGGCCTGGTAATTCCCATTTTTATTTTGTTTACCTTTTCCATTAAAGAAACTTTTGCCCGAGCTATACCTTAGGCTGAGAGGAAAACTCCTACCCACCTCTTTTTTCTAAGCTGTAACATTAAAAAAAATAATTAGCTAATGGCTCTCCCCTTCCAGGCAAATTTCTAGAATTAAATGACTTAACGTTCTCTTCCTCTGATACAAGGCCCACCTTTCAGGCCCACATATAGAAGTAATTATAGTTTTGCGTTTCTGGGGGATCCACGTTTATTTGATTTCTCTCCCCACGAGGATGTAAGCCTCCCAGGAATGGGGGTCATGATTCTTCCTGACTTTTACAGTAACAACTGAGTTGCTGGCTCCTGTTTAGTTTATGCTGTATTGTGTAATTTGCTGTCATTCTTGTGTTTAGCTGGTTTATCCTTAATCCTGTATCTTGGTTGTTTGCTCTTTTATCCCTAAGTGCCCTACCTTGCAGAGCCTCGGTGTTATATAAATATTTATTAAATAAGCTTCGCAGAATCTTACCAGGGGCTCTATTCACATGTCCCAGTAGTGTGCGCCTCCTTCCCCCTTTCTGAATCCTGGATGTGGCACTAAGAATCGAGAACAAACCGTGCTCTTTAGATACAAATGGTTTCTGAGGTTCAGTTTTTATAAGCTCAGAAAGGGGGCTTTCCCTTCCACCCCACGATAGGACGTTTTTGGCCTCCCTGTTTTGGGACTCTGTCCCATGGTCCTTTAAGCATGTCCTTGATCCCTGGAGGTCACGATCATGTTGTATTAATTTTGCAACCCATAGCCACTTGCACAGATCCTAGCCCGGAGTGAGCATTTCATAAACGTGTATGGAATGGAATCGAGGCTGCCATGAAATAGCACAGAGACTCCATGTAGCACAATTGTGAGAAAAGAGATAAGAACCAGAATTTTGCAGGTGTAGGGACACAGAGCAGAAGGTGAAATTCGGTAGACTCATATCTACTGGGTGGCAGAGAGATGAATTTCAACCACATTTTTGAAATATCTCTGAATGTATTATTTTAAAGATTACATGAGAATAAAACTCTGGTGTTGGTCTGCTGGTTAATTCTGGGAAATGAAGAACTCAGGGCCCTAGACTTAGGCAGAACAGGTGGCCTTGGCATGACACTGCTCCAAACGCACACACAACTTGCCTTTTCCTCTCTCAGCTGTTTGCCCAACTAGCACGTGGTCAACTGGACATTCCTTTATAAAGGGCACAGAGACTTTTACTTCATAAAAATACAGATCTTCTTGGGAAAAGTAATAATCCAAGTAATACAAATTTACATCAAATTGTATGGAAATGATTTTTTTTTTTGATTAGACATTTTCATGGGGATTAGAGATTGGAGATAGGTCAAAAGGTCAGTGACTCCCCAGGACAGACCTGGTCTGGTCATTATTACTAGGACTGGTCCAGATGCTACTCAATTCTTTTTTCTTTTTACTTATCAAAAACTCTTAACTTTCATATATGAAATGCCTTTTCTATAAAATTTTAGCCATTGCAAATAACATTTTACATAAAAAGGTCTTTGGTTAATAAGATATTCTACCGCATTTCAAGCTTTCAAAAATGATGAAATAGAAATGACATCTTCACCTTTAGCAAATTATACTGAATTAAAGAAGTTCATATTATAGTATGTAAGAGTACAGTATAAAATACATGTGTTTGGGCACATTAGAACTTGGACACTGTCAGAAGCTTGGAAATATTTAGCCTTAAAAGCTGCTACTTTTCCATTTATATCACTCTGGGAAATTCTTCTAGAAATTGTACTCTTGAGGGAAAGCCTAGGGTGGATAGAACATTACTCCCTTGAGAAATGTTAATTTAGGAAAATAATGAGGCGAGGGGCCCAGATGCAGAATCAGACTGTCTGGCTCCAAATAACAGCCCTACCACCTTTTAACTAGCAGAGCAACCTTGGGCAAGTTACTCAGCCTCTCTGAGCCTTGGTTGTTTCTTAACCTGTAAAATGGGACTGGGAGTAGTATTTGCCTTATAGGGTTATTGTGAGGATTACTTGAGTCAGTACGTAAGCCGCATTTGATGATTGAACCTGCAGTTAACTGTAGACTCTTTGTTGGAGATTATCCAGAAAACTGGGAGGAGCAAGGTTGTCACCACCAAGTGTGGGACTTGAGGGAGGTTCCTAGACTTTGAGATCCAAATTTAAAGGAAGAGGGCTGGGAAACAGTCAGAAGGGAAGTAAGAACTGCATTTCCCTCTGCCCCAGGCTGTCATGTGGGCACTACTAGAAGAGGCAGCAGCTGGACTCCGGAGACCACACCCTCCCAGGAGACCACACCTACCAGGAGACCACACCCTCCCAGGAGACCATACCTCCCAGGAGACCATACCTCCCAGGAGACCACACCCTCCCAGAGACCACACCCTCCCAGGAGACCACCCTCCTTGCTCTGGGGCCAGTTGGCAGCCCCTGCTCTTGCAGGTGGGGTCTTTGACAGGCTTGGGGGATGATCCCTCTTCCCTCTCCAGATCCACAGGGAATGGCAGATAGCAGCCCCCACACAGCAAGGCTAATTCCTGGAAACCCTTAAGAACCCCAGGTCAGCTTGACTCCAACACAAAGGAATAACCAAGGTGGTTAAAAAAGAAACAATGGAAGGTGTTTTGTGAAAGTTTTTTTAAGAAAGTGTGATAGAAGTTTTTCCTTGTGAGAAAGAAAGTGCTTTCCTTCTTGGAAATGTAGTCAATTTTTGTGGTACTTACTGCTGAAGGCAAAGGTTCATTTTCACACAGAAAATGTTATGAAGTCCCAAATGCTAGAACTCAGCTTTGATTTCAAAAAAGAGGTGTGAAGGTATCTTTGCCTCTGGGTGAGAACAATCTTATTGGCCTTAGTGCTTTTATGGGTGTGAAGTGTTACTCTTCTAAAATTGCAAAATTATTAAAATTTGAAACTTTGCTCCAAAGTTTTTTTTTTTTTTGTAAATCAAGTTTACTTACTCTAGATAGGAAGATTGAGTGCAGTACTGATGTTAACACATTGTCCTATTTGGCCTTAGCGGATCATTTGATTCCTTACTCGTGTTTTCTCATGCATGGCTGAAGTATGAGGGAATGTGTGGACCCATAAGAAAAGAGGAAAAAACCAGGAGGGGCATTTAATGGGGTCAAAAGATGATTTCAGGTGATCTTAAAGCCTGAAATTATGATGCCAGAATCTGAATATCTTCTGTTTAAGAATTAGGATTCTTTCCGAGTGAGTTTGCAAGCTGCCTTTGTTGATCCTCACCGATCCCTGCAGTGAAGGGAGAGCAGATATCATCCTGTCCTTGTTTTGTAGAAGGGGAGCCAGGCCGAGCGACTTGCTCAGCCACTGACCCACCTTGCGTGGACTGTTGCCACCCAGGGAGAGCAGAGATAGATAGGTGGGAGATTGTTCCTGTCCTTTCTTTAATACGGGCTCACTCGGTGCCAGAAACTGTGGTCAGACCTTGGGAAGTGACAGCTGGCCGAGACACCTTGCCTGCCCTCCAGGAGGTTCTGGTCTAATGGAGGAGGCAGGCATAATAGGAGGTACTCTGATTATATTAGGGAGAAACAGAAGCAATAGAAACAGAACCAATATAACATATATGTAATTTATTACTTATTATATTTATAAATATATATTTATTATGAGTAATTGGCTCATGTGATTATGGAGGCTGAGAAGTCCCACAATCTTCCCTCTCCAAGCTGGAGACCCAGGAAAGCTGGTGGTGTCATTCAGTTTGTAATTTAGGACTGAGAACCAGGGGAGCTGGTGGTGTCGATCCCAGTCCAAGGGCAGGAGAAGATGAGATAAGATGTCCTAGTCCAAGCAGTGAGGCAGAAAACAAAAGGGGCAAGTTCCTCCCTCTGCATTTGTTCTATTAAGGCCCTCCATGTATTGGATGAGGCCCACCCACGTTAGGGAAGGCAAGTCTACTGAGTCTAACAGTCCAAAGGCTAATTTCATCTGGAAATACACACCCAGAAATAATGTTTAATCTGGGCACCCCAAATCCCATCAAGTTGACATGTAAAATTAACTATTACACTGATAGTAGAGGTGTGAGCAAATGGACTGAGCTCACAGACCAGAGAGGGATAACCTGGGTGTATGTGAGTTAGGGAAGGCATGCCGGGTGCAATGGCTCACACCTGTAATCCTAGCACTTTGGGAGACAGAAGCAAGAGGGTTTTTTAGGCCAGGAATTCGAATTAAGAAAGGCTTGTATCACTGAAAGCTATATCTTGAAGGGCAAGTAGAAGATTCTTGAATAAGGTGGCAAAGGAAAAGAAAGAAAGAATAGCAAATGTGAAAATGGAGAGATAAAATTATGAGAAAATTTTAGACAACAGTGAGAAGTCCAGTCTAGTGGAATAGGAGGCACTATTTGGGCAGGATGGGGAGATGGTGGGGGTGGAAGACAGGGCTGAGATCACAGAATACCTTCTCTATTACACTGAGAGGTTCTGATCCATTTCTCTAGGTGGTAGAGGTCTGTGGAGGTCTGTAATAGGAGAGAAATGTCATGTTGGGTTGGTAGGATGGATAAATATGGCAGCAATGTGAAATATGGGAAAGTTGAGTGGAAGGACCAATTTCATTTCTCTTTGATTCTCTACCTAAATTGGGTATTTCTGGGTTCCTGCAATGAAGGTAAGCAGGGACTCATGTCCTGGACTGGGATGCTGGCTGTCGTTAGGAGGAGTTAGGGTCTGTGATTGATTATTTTAATCAGTTTTCAACTTTCGTGGTTTGCCAACATATATAAAAATACTTGCAAATAACCCTTTCTCCCATTTCAAAAGAACTTAGAGGAATATACACATATGTAGGTACATTTTAAATTGAAATTTATTTACTTTTTTTTTTTTTTGAGAATTAGATTTTCCCATGTACATCTGAAACTTGAGCTGGGAACTGCCATGATGGAGCATGGTAATTCTTCCGGCCCACCTAACAAAAAGTATTTTTCTGCATCTCAGGTGATGAGTGTAGTCATAATGACAGCCACAGACATTTGTTAGATAAATTAAAGACGCTGCAATTTTCATCATGCAGTAACCTGCCTCACCCGTGTACCAGATTCTGTGCTTGGCCTTGGGGAAACAAAAATAAGATTATTCATGGTCCCTACCTTAAAGGAACAGGATCATCAGCTATTTAGAAACATACACTCTGTAATTAGATTCCCAGAGACGGAAAGTAGAATTGTGGTCGCCAGGGCCTGGGAGGAGGGGAAAATAGGGAGTTACTGTTTAATGGGTGCAGGTTTCAGTCTTGCAAGATGAAAAGACTTCTGGAGATGGGTAGTGGTGCTGGTTGTACAACAGTGTGAATGTACTTTGTGCCACCAAACTATGCACTTATGATGGTTAAAACGGCATTTTATGCTATGTGGATTTTACCACAATTAAAAGTAAAAAAAAAAGAATACTCTGTTCATGTACATGTGCAGGTAACTTAATTATTTTAAAAGTATGTTTTAATACCTTTTTTGTAAGTCTTCAGAAGGTCTTACTACCTTTTCATCATAGCTGAGGAAACAGAGGCAGAGATACAGAGTGCCTGAGCAAAGAGCACATGCCAATCAACAGAGAAAAGTTTTCTTTTCTTTTTCTGTTTTATATTTCTCTTTATTAAAAAAATTTTTTTGGAAACGCTAACAAAAGCAATAAATGTTCTCTATCCCTCTTTGAGATAAGTTTGGCATGTATCCTTATGCCTATACATATATATGAATATATTTTATTTAAAAAATTGGCATCATTTTGAACATAGTTTTTCACAACCCACATTTTTTTTTACTTAATAATGTGTTGTGAGCATTTTCAAAGACATAAACATTCCTCTAATGCACGATTTTTTTTTTTTTTGAGACAGAGTCTCACTCTTTTGCCCGGGCTAGAGTGAGTGCCGTGGTGTCAGCCTAGCTCACAGCAACCTCACACTCCTGGGCTCAAGTGATCCTCCTGCCTCAGCCTCCCGGTAGCTGGGACTACAGGCATGCGCCACCATGCCCGGCTAATTTTTTCTATATATTTTTAGTTGTCCAATTAATTTCTTTCTTAGGGGTCTCGCTCTTGCTCAGGCTGGTTTCGGAGTCCTGAGCTCAAACAATCCGCCCGCCTTGGCCTCCCAGAGAGCTAGGATTATAGGCGTGAGCCACCGCACCCGGCCTAATGCATGATTTTTGATGGCTGTTTAAGACATCATAATAAAATTTAGTTAATCAGTCCTTTAAATGTTGGACATTTAGGAGGTTTCTAAAGTTTACTAATACAAAGCATGTGGGGTGATAAACTTCCTTTCATATAAATGTTCGGAGTAAATCTATACAAGTGGAATTGTTGGGTCAATGGGATTATATTTTCATCAGGATTTTCCTTTTTCCTTATTTAAGAATATTCAAGTAATTATGGATAAATATTTAAAGGCACCTGAATTTATTAGTCTTTTTTTTCTTTTTAGACCTAATTCATGTGAAAAAAAAAAAAAACAGCCCTTATGTAAAAAATGAATTTAGAATGAAGCTATTTTGACTGGTTGTAAAGAAATTTATTTCTAACGTGGGTTTTATGGCTGAATTGTGTCCTCCCAAAGTTCCCATGTTGCAGCCCTGACCCCTAGTACCTCAGAACGTGATTGTATTCGGAGATAGGATCTTTAAAGAGGGGATGGAGGTAAAACGAGGTCATCCAGTTGGGCCCTAACCCAGTAGGACTGGCGTCCTTACAAGAAGAGGAGGAGCCACCAGCAGTGTGCGTGCACAGAGAAAAGGCCACGTGAGGACACAGGGAGAAGATGGCCATCTGTACACCAGGGAGGGGCCTTCAGAAGGAACCCATCCTGCTGACACCTTGATGTCATGTGTCCAGCCTCCGGAACTGTGAGAAAATGAATTCCTGTTGTTTAAGTCACTTAGTCTATGGTACTTTGTTAAGACAGCCATAGAACATTGCCATAGAGGCAGGGGTGTGTGTGTGTGTGTTTGTGTTTGTGCGTGCGTGGGTGCTCTCATCTTGATGCACCTGAGCCAGCATCCGAATGCTGTGGCTGGTCATGGCAGACGGGACTCCAGGTGTCCAGAGACAGATGTCCAGGTGTAGTGTCAGATGGGCTTTTTAGGCTCCACGGGTCCCTCTCTCTTTGGATGGTCAGCTTGTTTGGAAGATCCTCATCTGATGAATAGAAGGACAGGCTAGTTGGCCTCATGGCCACGGCGCTGTTCTGCATCATGTTTTATGGGTTGAAGTAAGGGCCAGAGAAACAGGCTGCACTGAAGTGCGGGGCCTGCCTTGCGTCGCCTTTTGTTTCCAGGGAGACCTGGAGGAAAGCCGGTCACCTGGGTGCACAGGTCTGGCCATCAGTACCACGTCTCCGTCTTGACTTTCAGTCACTGCATTTCATCTGTGATCACTTTTCTTGACAGTTTTGGGCTTAGTTCACAACATATATGCTATTAAGTGATACATTAATTATTTCCTAACTTTTTAAATGAAAGAACAGAACGATCACCTTTCTCTCTGAGAATACAGACAAATAAATGTGTTTTGACCAAACATGCTTATTCTTGAAAACAGAAATAGTGTAGTATAGTATTCATTTTTATGGTCTGTAGAGTGAGACCACTGAGTTTTGACTCCTTTCTCCTCAGTTTTCTTTATACTGTTTAGCAAATTTATTCACTTCTCTTACCCTCGGTTTTCTTGTCTATAAAATGGTTTAATAGTCATTTTTTTCATTGTAGAGTATTGAGAAGATTAGTGAGGCAATTTAGATATGGCTTTTGTCACATTGCCTGACACATAGTAAGTGGCTGATAAATGTTAGTACCTATTATTATATTATTAAGCATCCCATCAAACTGTACCTTGGGAATTATAGTGGTTGGGAAATGCACTTTGAATTGCAATAACCCTTATCAGTTAGCTCTACTTAAATTTCTTTTGAGAAATATAGTAAATTTGATGTATCTGGCTCATCTTTAAAATGCAAAGTTGTTATGAATCTGAAAAGATTCAATGCATGGAAAATGTTTAATACGGGCATGGAATCTTCTAAGTGTTCAATAGACGATGGTTACAGAATATGCAGAGTGAAAACGTGTATGATCTGGGTTTGAGTCCAGCTCTCCTACTAAGCAGCTTTGTGACTTAAGGTAAGTCTCTTAAGTTCTTCAAGCCTCAGTCTCCTCATTGGTGAAGTGTCAGCAATAGTAGAACCCACCTACCCTCTTAGGTTTGTTGTGAGGCTCAAATGTGCTTCATGGAGCTTGGTGCAGCTTTGTGTTATTGTTGCTTTTTCCTGGTGCAGCTCTCTAAAATATATAATGACAAATGAAGGATAAGGGCTTTTCGAAATGGAGTAATGAGTGGCTGTGAGAACAATCTGCGAGGCGCATCTGTGGTCCTGCTAGTTGCCAGGTGTCGGAGACTTGCGTGCCATCTCTTCGCCTCATGCCATTTGCGTCCCTCCCGAGGCTGTGGGCTGCGTCCAAGAGAATGACCTTCCTAGACAGGAGAGGGCAGCTCTCCAGGGAAAGATACAGGAGGAACTTCCTCCTTCTGCCGGAACCCACAACTACGGGTTTAAAATGCTGTGTGCGCACATGCACGTGCACAGTGAGACCACTGTCGGTGTTCTCTGGTGGTGTATGGAAGGCGTGGTTGCTGACTGCGAAGGGTGGTGACAGACAGGATAAATATCCCATAGAGGTGAGGCTTACGCAGTTTGCAAATTGCAGAAAAACCAGCAAACGCCATCTTTTTTTTTTAAGTTACATTTAGGTCAAGGAGAAAAATGAACAGGGCTTACTTCGGCTCCTGGTGAGATGGGGAAGGAAGAAAGCGAATGTTCTTGGGTACCATCTTGGTACTGAGCACCGTGGCTGGCATTTTGCAAAAATGCTCTCATTCAGATAGAAAGAGTGAACATTCAACTCCTGTTTTGTTTCTCTTTTCTTGATCAGGGGAAAGACCGTTTAGAGTAAAATCATTTTTTTTTTCCTTTTTTAGCCTCAGTGGGAACCTGGTCTATAAAATCGTATTTTTAAGGGAATTGTAGCCCAGGAAAAGTGAGGAAACAGTAAGCTCTAAATGAGTTGGTTTCCTGATTTGGATGAATTGCTTCCTAGGATTTTTCCAGAATTTGTAGTGGAGGTTGCCAGACCACTGTCATTAGCCACTAGGGAGGGGTAGAGAAAGAAAGAGAGGTAGAAGAAGGCAGAGAACTGAATTCTACCAACTGTGGATTGATGTTTCTGATATTAGTCTCAGATAACATTCTGGACTGATAATCAAATACACGTTCTGTGAGAAAGGGAAACAGTAGTCACCCAAAGGGCTCACTCAGACAGGCATCGCGGGTGACCTCGTTGGGTTTGTAAATGGCGTCTCTACCCTGGAAGCATTAGCGGAGTGTTGTAGATACGGGATATGTAGATTCAGACGTGGTGTATTTGACAGTCTCTCTTGGTATCCTGGTGGAAATTAAATAAATAAAGGAAAGTGGATGATGGATGGTGGTTCATTGATGTGGAAACAAAATTAGTTCCATGGCTCTTTCCTGAGAGTTGAGATCTCCCTCTAGCCATGCCTGCCTTACCCCTTTTGGGCTCAACATTTTTATATCAGATCCTTAAATGAGGACATAGATGATAGGCTTATAAAATATGCAGAAAATTTAGAGTTAGTTCAGTATTAGTTGCCAGAACATTGGGGTTGCAGTTGGAGGTCGGGCAGATGAGCGCCCAAAGGGAACGTGCACAAAAATGATGTCATATGTGGGATGAATGAAGACATAGTCAGCAAATTCTATGATCCTCATTAAAAGGAGAAGCAGCTAGCTAACCTTATTTTGGGCATGCTGCCTGATTTTTGTTACATATTCCAGAAGTACTAATTTTTTTGATGGCAGACACGTGTAAACTATTTGTAAATGTGCCATCAGTTTCTCAAATAATTTTTTATTGAAAGCAACATATTCTCTTTAAAACATTTTTTGTGAAAAAACTTCAGGTATATGAGGGCTACGATAAAGTTTCCGTGGACTCTGAGATGAAAGACATTTGTGTCTTCCTTGAAGTCACATGACGAGCGAGTGTACAGCAATTGTGTGTAGTGCAGCTCTGTTAAACAGTGCATTGCCATTTGGGTGTGTATCTTTCACACTCAACCATGTGTTCCTGTCCTCGCTAGTACAGTGACTTTCAAACTTTTTGAGTTGTGGCCCATAGTGAGAACTACATTTTGCATGGTGATCCAGGCGTGCACGCACACACATATTCCACACAGAAGTGAAACAAAAAACTCAAGAAATAATACTTATCCTATGTCTGATGCTGTCTCATATTTTCTGCTTTATTTGATTCTGTTCTGTTATTTAAAAATACTGATGAAGACCTCCTCCTTTGATTTTATCACTCACTATTTTTAAAGCCCTGCTCAGGAAGAGACTTAATTCTTAAGTCTCTGTAAATGCTGTAGAGACTGTGTATAAAGCTCTCATAAATGCTATAGCCGTCCCTTTCTTTCAAGGAGAAACCGTTCCATATTGTCATCTCATATTACATCATTGCATATGATGTAAAGCGAAATACTTTTGAAAGGAGTTTCTGTTTTACAGATGGAGAGCAAAATTACAGTGAGTGTGTCATAGTCGTGAAACAAGCTGGCATCTGGCCATTGGTTTATGGACTGTTTTGCAATGGCTTGCCCAAAACCTGTCGGCCATCACACGCCCAGGAATTAGGAAAAATATACTTGCGTACTCCTAGAGTAGGAAGGAGGTGTAGGGGTCACCTATTCTAAGTTCTCACTTAGTGCAGGGGTCACTTCTGTGGTCTCCTCACAGTTGACCATTTAATGTCTGCTTGATTACCTTCAGAAACAGGGAGCTCACTGCATTAGTTTTTTGTTGTTTCTGTTACAAATTAGACGTTTAGTGGCTTAAAACATCACAAATTTGTTATCTTACGGTTTTGTAGTTCAGAAGTCTGTAATGGGTCTCACTGGGCTGAAATCAAGGTGTTGGCAAGGCCGCGTTCTTTTCTGATGGTTCTGAGAATCTGTTGTCATGCCTTTTCCAGTTTCTAGGGTTTCTGGTATGCCTTGGCCCCATTCTGTCTTCAAAACCAGCAGTGGCCAGTGGAGTCTTTCCTCACATCCCATCACTCTGGCCCGTAAGTCTTCTGCTTCATGTATTTATAAGCTCAGTGCTCCCTTGTCAGATGCGGTAACACTCACAGGTTGTGGGGTTTTTGTGGGGCCACCACTGTTTACCACACTCCCCACCTTCTGAGCTGGCCCATTCTACTTTCTGATGGTTCTAATTTTGGAAAACAGATGCGTCGATTTATGACAATGACCTCTATTCATGCAACAGGTGAATTTTTAAAAGTAAAATCAGGAAATCTGAAACCTGGAGACTTTCAACTTTGAAAAAACCAGCAGTTTTGAAGGCTGAGACTGAGAGAAACCTGGTGGAAACGAATTCATAGGAAGGAAGATCTCCCTCTACTGGATGTGAAGTTAACGTATATGCGTTTCGCAGAGAGAGATTTGCTTGGTATTTGCTGGAAAGAGGAGAAACTATGAGTCTTGAATAAAAAGCCCAGAGGAATTTGTAAGACACTGGGCTGGTTAATATCTTAGTTGCACTGTGCTTACTTGGTCAATGTCGGAAAGGGATTTTTAAGGTGGTTTAAGGCAACGGAGGTGGGTTGTGAGTGATTATAGGCAATCCTTTGGCAGTTCTGATTTTATTAGAGATTCTAATCTGCTGAGCCATGTGAGTTTGGTGTGCTGCCCGTGACTCTCAGCTACAGAGGAGAAATAACAAGCAAAGCGATGACTTAACAAAAGCAGTTTGTTTAAAAAAACAAAACAAAACACAAAACAACAGCTTACAGATCCTGTGATTTACTGCTTCATTCTTTTAACATCGCAATTGAGGACTGGGTGTGGTGGCTCATGCCTGTGGCCCAGCACTTTGGGAGGCCAAGGAGGAAAGATGCTTGAGGCCAGGAGTTCAAGACCAGCCTGGGCAATATAGCAAGACCCCATCTCTTAAAAAAAATAAAAATGATTAGCTAGGTGTGGTGGTGCATGCCTATAGTCCTAGGTCCTCTGGAGGCTGAGGCAGGAGGATCTCTTGAGCTCAGGAGTTTGAGGCTATGATTGTGCCACTGCACTTCAGCCTGGGCAACAGAGCATAACCCTATTTCTAAAAAAAAAAAAAAAAAAGAAAGAAAAATTGCAATAGTTGAGTAACCCTTTAAGGTACTTTACTATTATGAGAATGCCTTCATTTTGGAGAGATTAAAATTTAATCGTAGATTGAAAACGGATGATTTAAGGAATTATATAAAATATTAACAATACTGTTTTTATACTAAGTTCCTCAAGTGCATTTTGAATATCATCTATTGCACTGAATGAAAAATCAGTGTAAACACAGTTTTTCAAATGAAGGTTTTTTGTGAAGAGCAAAATAAGCATGTATCAAAAAATGAATTTCACTTTCTTTTGGTTTAATGTAGCACAGGCAAGAAGAAACCTTTGTTACTCATAAATGAAAATATCCATTTTCAAAATGCCATGGTCTCTTATGTACAAAATTGAGTAAATGGTGGCAAAAAATGTGGTGGCCATGGAGGTGTGCCACTCAGCTGTCCTTGCAGGGAGCTTGCTGTGAGCGTAATTGGTGAGAGTTTTCAGCTGCGGAGTTCATGCTGCACCCACGCTCTTCCTGGGCTGCCTCCAGCCAGTGACTGAGCTAGAGCTGGCCCTCCCTGCCCTTCACGGGACCCTCGTGATGGGCAGCCTTAGCTCTCCCTCCCACCGCCATCAGCCTCACCAATACCTGCCCAGGGATGTAGTGTGAGGCTCCTCCTCCTTCCCTCCCTCTCTCTTCCGCAGGTGTGAGATCTACATCTGGGTGTGAAGGTTCTCCCTGCCTCCTCCTGCTCCTTTCCCCCTTTCATCCTTCATAGGTGTTCCCCCCAGAAAACCACCTGCAGGTCTAATTCTGCCTTGGAGTCAGCTCCTTGGAGGACCTGAGCTGATACACATCTAAAGAATCATGGAATGAACTTGAAGGTCCCTTCAGGAAGTTGTTCACTTTTCCTCTTGCCAGTGATAACAAAAGGACAGCCCAGCTGGAGCAGAGTGAGCAATGGAGTGAGTGGTAGGAGTCGAGATCAGGGAGAAAACTTCTTCTTCAGCTATTGATAGACTGGGTATTTTGGACCCATGCCCCACTTGAGGACAACTAATAAACCTGGATAAAGTTTTTAAAAAATCTTCTTGAAGACGTTAGATTGCTAATAATACAGTGAAGAATACTGGCCACAATTTGGGAGAGCATGGCAGTCGGAGAGGAGAACCTGGTATTTGGAGCTACACATTTCTGGGGATGTGCACTTAATCTAGAGATGATTGCTGAGAGACCTAGAAGCAATTGTGATAGATTTAAGAGTCTAGGAGAATGTAGATATCTCTTCAACATACTGATTTTACAATAGTGAAGATACGGAATCAACCTAAAAGTCTATCAGTGGATGAATGGATAAAGAAGCTGTAGTATATATACAAAACAGAATACTATTCAGCCTCAAAAGAGAAGGAAATGTTGTCATTTGTGACAACATGGATGAACCTGGAGGACATTATGCTAAGTGAAATAAGCCAGGCACCGAAAGATATACCACAGTATCTCACTTACATATGGTATCTGAAAAAGTCAAACTCACAGAAATGGAGAGTAGAATGGTGGTTGCCAGGAGGTTGGTGGGCATGGGGGATGGAGAATGGGGAGATGTTGGTCTAAGAGTACAGAGTTTCAATTGGGAACAAGTTCTAGTGATCTATTGTGCAGCGCGGTGACTGTAGTTAATAATGTGTGCTTGAAAATTGCCAAGAGGGTATATCTTAAATATTCTCACCACAAAAAAATCATAAATATGTGAGGTGATACGTTAGTTTGAGTTAATCATTTCACAATACATACTTATATTAAAACATCACATTGTATACCATAAATATATATGATTTTTATTTGTCAATTATACCTTTATAAAGCTGGGGAAAATAAAAATAATAAGACTATGGGGGTAAATTTGGAATTCAGGGCCAGCTAAGGAGATATCCTCTGTGTTTGGGGTTGGTTCCCTGGAGGACTACACAACTAGGCTAAGAGTGACCAATAGACTGGCTGTCACAGGGCCTTAAACCTCCCTAAAAACCATCTCACTACTTGATACTAGGTTAAGGTGATCCCAGATTGTGATCAGGTATCTAGCAGAAGCAAATGTTAGTCTTTTCTGGAGAAAGATAACATCGTCATAAGCCTCAAATTGTTTATATTAACAATTTTTCAGATGCAGGGACTTACAGAAATAAAATAGCCCAGCTTGTCACTGGCAGATGGGAAAGGAATTCTGAGAAAGTCTCACAGCAGGCACACAGGGCTGTCTAAGACTGAGGCTGGAATAAGAGAAATGAGAAACCTTGTCTCTACTCTGAGCTGCACACCAGGTAAAAGCAACAGCTTTGTACTGCTGGAAGAGGGTTAAAAGCCAGAGAAAGGTGACCTCTGGCCCAGATGAGCATGGCTTGCTGAAAGTGAAGGTAGAGCAAGAATACCATGAGAAAAGATGCTTCAGGCCTTACACTAAGCACGAGGTAATGACAGTTCTCCCCTAAAGGAATTTGAAGTCTGTGGAGCATTGAAGGTAGCTTCCTATAATTACAAAACTCAAACCCAGTTTAACTATAGACTAGATTGACTCAACTTCCCACATTAATAGCCTAATAGAAGAACAAGTGTGCCCATTTCTGGTTATAAATATTATTCAGTTCTTTTAAGCAATGTTTAGCACTCAATAAAAAATTAAGAGCTAAACAAAAGAGCAAGTGGTGGAGGGAAGAGAAATAAGACCCATTGTCAAGAAGTAAAATAGTCAACAGAAACAGACCAAGAGATGGTCCAGATATTAGAACTATTGGACAGGGTCTTAAAAATATCTACAATTCATATGTTAAAGGATTTAGTGGAAAAGGTAAATAACAGGCATGAAGTGGCAGGGAATTTCAGGAGGGAGATGGATACTATAAAAATGAACCAGTTAGAAATGCTAGAAATGAAAAACACAGTATCAGAGATGAAGAATTATTTTGACAGGATGGTAGTCAGCCTCCAAGATGGCTCCTAATGGTCCCTGCTTTCTAGTGTTCAAAGCCTCCTGTTCTCTCTTCACACCCTGAGTAGGGCTGGCCTGTGAATGGAATATTGCAGGAATGGCTGTGCAACATCATAAAATATATTGTGGCTTTAGCCTTGCTCTCTGGTCACATGTTTTGAAGGAGGCCATTCGCTGTGTGATGAGGACACTCATAATCTGTAGAGGGGCCTGTGTGCAGAGGAACTGAGGCCTCTGCCAACAACTAGCACTGCATGAGTGAGTCATCTTGGAGGAGGATCCAGCTCTCGCCAATCTTTAAGATGATGGAAGCCCTGGGTAACAGATTGATAGTAACGTCGTGACGAATCGTGAACCACAGCCACCAGCTCAGGTGCTCTTGAATTCCTGATCCGCAGAAACTGTGAGATAATAAATGTTTATAGCTTCAAGCCACACACATTTCACTTAAGGCTAATTTACTGTGCAAGAATGGATAACTAATACAGATGGGCTTTTCAGCAGACTGGACGCTTCAGAGGCAAAATCAGTAAACTTTGAAGAGAGGCCCACAAAAGTCATCTAAAACACAAAGAATTGGAGAAAACGGCAAAACAAAACAAAACTGAGCAGCACATCCGAGATATGCGAGGAAAATAGCAAGTACACGTGGTTGGACTCACAGAAGGAAAAGAGAGAGAGAGAAAAGGGCAGAAAAAATATTTTTTTAACTGGGTAAGAGTTTTCCAAAATGAATGAAAGATGACAAATCACAGATCTAAGAAACTTAGAGAACCCCAAGCAGGATAAGCACATTGAGAGTAAGGACTGGGAAGATGTTGAAGTGTTAAGGAGAAAGGAAAAATGGAATAATATGGGATGGTGTGAGAGTGAGCAGGGAAAGGCCAAAGGATGCCCACTGGTCCCACCTGTCAGTTACACCTTTATAAAGCTGGTGTCCAGGTAGAGCTGGGTTTTTACCAGGGGTGGATTTCTGTCAAGTAAGTGAAGGGAAGGAAGAGGACAGGGAACCAAGGGTACATGCAAGGGAGAGCTGTGATGATGGCTCATAGACTTGAGCTGGGTAAGGAGGGGAGTGAGGGCTTTGGAGGAGAGGGGATGGGGTTGGGAGACAGTGGGCTGGCAGCAGGATCAGGAATTGTAGGGTTCAGGGGTCAGACAAGTCCTATACGCAGGACTTTGGAGAATGTGAGTGGGATGCTTGGAAGCGGGGTTCTGCAGAGGCTGCACTTAGCAAGGTCAGGGGATGACCCTACGTACGAGGGATGGAGATCAGCTTGAGAGCAAGATCACTGGAAGGGGACAAATTGAGAAAGCGCTGGGCCACTTACTTGAACATGATCGCCTGTGTGATTTAGCTCATTGATTTAGAATGCATTTCCCAGACTAATTTCCTTACCTGAGATCTGATGGGAGTAGGTAGATAATTTGTTTAGTTTCTGGTAAAGACCTAGATCTTTTGCTCATCTCCAGGTGGAATAGGAAATAGAGTTCAATACTTTGTTGGAAGTTGAGAGGTCTAATATTCCCACCTGTTTGGAATGTCTTTCTTATAATTTAATAGCACAAGAAGAAAATATATAGAGCGGTGTGTATGCATACACTTTAATATTGTATATTCAGGGTTGGATCGTCCCTCAAAGGATAATTAGACATTCCCTCAGTTATTGGTCAGGAGTGGGAGGGGAGAGCACCTGGTGTAAGTGGGGGTTGGTTGTCACTTAGCAAAGGTAAGAAAACGTGTGCTCTGTTGGTTGCCCACATATCTGTTTGCAGTCATTAGAGGGGTTTCCTTGAGTTTGAAGTGTGAAGCCCACTAGGATGACTTCTGAATGATTCACCCACTGATCTGACTGAGCCAGCGCTTAGGATACATGAAGGGCACTGGGCTGTTTCTGAGACACCACGGTGCAGGAAGCCTGTGAAGTTCCAGGCACAGAATGCTACTCAGGTAACCATCGCTGCTCTCCCTGGCTTGGCACACTCTGTTTGAGGCAGTCCATCCCTGCTGTTGGACTCTCCCTTGGAAACAGCAGTAAGTAATTTTTTGGTGTTCAGTTATTTTTAACTCTTTTTTCATAATATATGTAAAGATGATCAGGGTAAAATAGAACTTAATACTTTCTTTCAAAGCAGATTCAAAGGGACTGTCAAAACACTTGATTCTGTAATATTGACATAATAATAAACGCTTAGCTATAGAAAGTGCCAGGGGCTATTGTAAGCACTCTACATTTATTAACTTCTTTAATTCCCAAAACACTCTGTGATGGTTGTTTATCATCTCTGTTTTACAGATGGGGAAACTGAGTTATAGAGCAAGTAAGCAGTATGGCTGTGATTCAAACCCGGATAGTTTGGCTACAAACTCTTTGGTCCGATTACCAAGCTTTATACTGTGTCTCACTGTGGCAGGAAAAACTGAAATGGAGCTGAACCATGCTTGGAACTTGAAAGTGGAGACAGAGACCAGAAAACATAAAACTTAGATCAATTTCAGTGAACAAGTAAGCTGTTGGCAACATATTTAGTATGCAAGTCCTCAGTGGCAGATGACTCATGCTTTCAATGCCTTATGTAAGGTTATTCAGATACATTACATTTATTTTCAGGTATCTTCAGGAAATCTTAGCAACAGCAACCAAGGAGGGTATAAGCATCACTTTTCAGTTATCTTTGTGATATAATACCATGAGGCAAGTAAAAAAAAAAAAAGTCCCTGTAATAGAATTTCATGGGGGAGCAATGGTTTCTCATTGCTCTTCTGGTTTACAGATCCTAAAGTCACACCGTCCAACCTCCCCTGGTTGATTTTGATGGTGTGTATTTTACATTGGGTTTTCATTTATGGCTTATTGAGGGACTCTCATTGTGATAGATTTGTCTTTTGTACAGCCTTCACTTTCACACATTGGAGTTACGTGAATACCTCTAGAGCATCTTCCCTGTGCTGAGTGCAGTCTTTGGAGTGGATGACATGAAGCCAAGAGAAAGGGTAGAGCTTCCACCTTGGAGGTGGGGGGGCGGTGTGCAGGTATACTAACGTGAGCTGCTCCTCCCCTTGCCTGTGGGGGATGCCTGGGGCTGCCCTGGCCTGACGGGGGCAGCAGAGACCCACTCACTTCCGCTGCTGTTGTGCAGGACAGTCCTGTGTATTTGCATAGGGGACGGACTCCTCAGTGGTTCTTGGGAAGGATAGATGCATATAATTAACTTACCAACATAACTTGTGTGTCCATGACAAACGACCTTTCTACCCTTCTCCTGAACTACCAGCTTTGTCGGCTGAGTTTTATGGATGCTATTTGATGCAGTAATAAAGTGGAAGCAAGGCCGTGCTGCACACCTAGGGTGGAGTTGGCACGTAAAGGCAACGTAATATTGAGTGAGATCGCCATAATGAAGGCGTTCTTGGAAAAGTATCTAATGCAAAAGGCAGGGTTGCCTAAGGGGCCAAATAACCTTGGTTATTCTTGATGTGAAAAATTTCCTCATCTCTTTACCTGGGCTGTGTGATAGGCATGTCTGCTGAGCAGGAGGGATTCTGAGAGCTCCAAATGACATAGAGTCAGAGTGAGCCTTTTCCCTACTGAATGAGGTGTCAGAATCCGAACCAGTGTAAGAAGAGCACAGCTCACTTCCAAAGGCAGGTCCTGGACAGGCCTTTCTGTCTTGCACAGTGGTGATGGTTTAGGAGGCGTGCTAGATGTTTGGATCTTTCTAGTCCAAGCTGTGTGTGGGAGGGAGAAACATAGAGCGGGGGGAGAGGGTTTGCCTGTTCACGTGCACTGCAGTGTGAAAGCAAAGTTGTGGTTCTTGCTAGTACATCAGCAGTTATAGGTTGGTGGTTGAAAAAGGATGCTGAATGAAATATTCTAGATCACTCCTGGTAGCGGCCTCTACCATAGTGTTCATGGCCTGTGCTAGAGATCTTGCAGAATTTTACTTTGCTTCAGGAATCACCTAGGAACATCATTTTTGTATGTATTGTAATCATTAATTTAACTTTCCTTAAGGAACAATTCTTTGCTCATGGTAGGAGCCTGAGTCAGCAAGAGTAGGGAGCATTACTTACTCCTCCCATTGTCTCTGTCACCTTTTTGTCACGTCTTTGTTTTGGTGGGACGACCTCTAGTTCCCCAGATTGAAAATAGTTTACTAGAGAGCAGGCACAGGCGCTTAACAGTGTGCATATTAAAGGTTTTAGTGGTTATTGTGAGATGGCCTTTCTGCTGCTCATCATTTCTTGGTGTGGAGCAAGAACAGGTGTGACCCTGAGGGTTGTGCCCACTTTAGAGTTGATAAGAATGTCAGGGATTTTATGATCTTGCCACAAATGTAGTTGTCAGTAAAGAGGTAGCAAATGATGTTTATTGAAGGGGAGTCCCTTCGAGCTCTTTGAAAGCAATGCTTCTGTTTATCTGTGCAGAATAAATTAAGATGTACAATATGGCCTCAATTTGAATAAGCATAAAGGATCAAAGGAAGATAATTCAATCCTTTTAATTGTCAGCTTTGGAAGGATTTTAAGTAATTTCTTTTGTAAAGCAAAATCTCCCTTTTCATTACTGATAAATTTGCATGGGCAAAAATTTACTTTTGAATTTTCTTATTATGAAATATAAAATTCATACAGCATCTAGAAACAGTTAAGTAACTAAGAAGTGAACACTTGGCCAAGAGCAGTGGCTCATGCCTGTGATCCCAGCACTTCAGGAGGCCGAAGTGGGCAGATTACTTGAGGCTAGGGGTTTGAAATCAGCCTGGGCAACATAGTGAGACCCCCGTCTCTACAAAAAAAATAAAAAAAATTAGCTGAGTGTGGTGGTGCATGCTTGTAGTTCTAGCTACCTGGGAGGCTGAGGAGGGAGGATCACTTGAGCCCAGGAGTTGAAGGCTGCAGTGAGCTATGATTACACCACTGCACTCCAGCCTGAATGACAGAGTGGGATATTATTTCTTTAAAAAAAAGAAAAAAGAAGAAGTAAATACTTGTTTAATTACTACCTGAAATAGAACGTTATAAGCACCACAGAAACTCTCAATGTGTTTACACTCTTCCCTGATAGCCAATCTCCTGACTTTCATGATAATCATTCATTTGCTTTACTTTGTAGTTTTAACCACTTTTATACTGGACATATTTTAAAATGTATCCCCAAGATGTTTTTCATTAATTTTTTTGTTCTTGTTCATTTATTTTTATTTTTTATGTTTTCATTTCAGCATATTATGGGGGTACAGATGATTAGGTTACGTATGATGCCCTTGCCCTCCCTCCCCCCCCAAGTCCGAGCTTCAAGCGTGTCCATCCCCTGGGAGGTGAACATCACACTCATTGTTTGTGCATATGCCTGTCTCCTCCCCCTCCGCCCAACATCCGATAAATGTTATTCTTATATGTGCACTTAAGTGTTGATCAGTGAAACCAATTTGATGGTGAGTACATGTGGTGCTTGTTTTTCCATTCTTGAGATACCTCACTTAGTAGAATGTGTTCCAGCACTTTCCAGGAGAATACAAGAGGTGCTATATCACCATTGTTTCTTAAAGCTGAATAGTACTCCATGGTATACATATACCACAGTTTATTAATCCACT